>NC_055969.1:13219372-13266872 GCF_018492685.1 Alosa sapidissima
GGTGGCTCTATTTCGGATGACAAGCTGTGAGGTTTCAGCTTGAGCTTTGCACCTCTGGAGGACTAACAGAGATGGATGTAGAGGCAAATTTCCGCAGCATTTTTCACACTTACAGTGCACAGGCACAGCCAGCCACCGGAGGGGAAGGGGGGGGGCTTGTCAAGATCAGATCCTGTCGGACACTAACAGGACAGACACCGACCCCCTGGTGCTGTAAGACAGACGTCCCCTGCGCTGTCCCAGCGGTCTCTGCATCAAAAGGACGCAGGAAGCTCTGACGGGACTCTGGCGGGGAGGATGTCATGAAGCTCATCATCACTGAGCGACAATGTGGGACATGACAGAGGAAATTCTGGACTGTGTTTCTCACGAGACAAGTGGGTCACACTGAGGAAACCTCCGCGCCAGCCTTCAGGCCTGATGTGCAAAGCCGCACGCTGATATGCTGACATTCAAAGGGCATTTGTGAACTATCACCATGTGCGGAGTCCCTCTCCCTGATCTGTGTGTGGCCTCGACTCGAGTTCTTTTATTAGCCTATAAATACATAATAATTAGCTGTCGGGATGTGCCATTAGGACCAGTCCACTGCTTTCATTCGTAGCACTGGCCGCTGACAGTATTTTAATTTTGTGAACAAGGAAAATAAATCATAGTGACTGCAAGTATTTACACAAAAGGACAAGCCACATAATCGTATTAAATATGTAAGATCAGTAAATTGCTGAGACTTCCAACATTTCAAGATGTGTTGGCATTAGATTATCATTACCCCTTTCATCACCAACTCTACATTGCACATCCAATTAAACTTCTACAGTACTGGACTTTCTCACTGTGCTGAGACAATGCTTTTAAATTGTGCCAGTCATTTTAGGTCTAAGCTTCAATGAAAAAAAAAAAACGATGTGTCGATCGTCGATGTCGAAAAAAAACGATGAAACTATCAAAGACTGTGAAATTGTAACCGTTTTAAATTTTAACAGTTCATTTCAAACCTCCATGCTACCACAGAAAAGGAAGCTCCGAATCCGTCTCCACCTCTAAATCACCTTGTGCCTAGATGGAGAGCAGTAAGAGCACAAATATAGTTTTGCTCAGACATAACTTAGGCATTCACCGTTCTGGCACTTTTACAACCTGCCTCGTAACTCATAATGAATTAAGCTCATCGTCGCATTGGCTAGACGCATCCTGTGTCTTGGACTTTTGAACCACAACTTGCAGAGGATGCCAAATGAGTACAACTGAACTGTGGGGTATAGAGATAAATAGAGAGAGAGAGAGAGAGAGAGAGAGACAGAGAGAGAGAGAGAGAGAGAGAGAGAGAGAGAGAGAGAAAAGGGAGAGAGAGAGAGAGAGAGAGAGAGAGAGAGAGAGAGAGAGAGAGAGAAAAGGGAGAGAGAGAGAGAGAGAGAGAGAGAGAGAGAGAGAGAGAGAGAGAGAGAGAGAGAGAGGGGCAGGGGACGGGACCTGACTGGAACAGTCTGCCAATTGCAAATGGGCACAAACATCAGCCGCCTTGCCGGGAAGTGCTATTCCAATCTGAAGTGCCACCAGGAGAGAAAGGGAGAGAGAGATAGATAGAGTGAGATAGAAAAAGTGAGGAAGAGAGAGAGAGCCATAATGGCAAAGGCAGATTTATAACTCTGATGGCTGGAGCTGCAGGCCTCGTTACACTTAGGGCGAGGTGCCAGATGATACCTCCAACGCACCTCAGGGATTTCTTCATCCCATTTAGCACAACGGGGAGGGAAAAATGGAGAGTGTGAACATATCCAACAAAGGTGGGAGACAACGTTACATTTCTCATTTAGGGAAGAGTTATTCCTTTTTTCCGCTTCTGGTGGATGGTTGCTCTGTCCAGAATTTATCAATTAGGAGGACTGCCATTTGGTTGAGGCAATGCGCCTGACTTCCTGCCCATAGCAGTCTGGGGAGAGTGTTTGGCCCAAGCTGTTCCATTGTTCGACGAGGAGTGAAATGTGAAGGGGTTATGGGCTGGAACTACAGTGCCATAAAATCTACATCATACTCCGGGTGGCATCAGATGCAAGTAGCAAACAACTGCACGCTGGAAGTCTTTTTGTTCCACACACTGAACTCAAAATGAGCATAAGGAATTAACTCTGCCAAGTCTTGTCTGATATCTGACAGCATTCTTTCAGAGGTTAACAAGACGGATTTAAATGTGCAGCACTGCAATCAACTCTCTGAACTTACATCCATAAAATAGACTCTGCTTATACCTCCAGATTGAAAGTTATGGGGTAGAAAAAGATGGATTGCTCATTTAATCAACAAAGTCCATTGCAAAGTTGTCTGGATTGCTGAAATACTGTTACCAGATGAATTACTTACAGAAAGTGATATCTCTTCAAAAGGACCATCTATAGTGTGCAAATTACGTGACAACACATAGAGTGGAGGACTGGAAACTGCGGCGATCTGGTGTGTCAACCTTTGAGATTTATGGCTGCCCTATAGGGGCTCTCTTTAAATTTTGCAGCACACACCTTAAAAGCCATTGCCTCCTCTGTCATTTCAAAGCTCTCCTGATCGTACATGCAGGGACTCCGCATTCTCATCTGTTATATGACCCATGAATCAATATTGCCCTTCAGTGCCGTCGACATGTGCGTGGGCAAATGCCGTAGTTTGCATTGAAATGCTCGGGGTGTTTTTTGAAGCATGCTTTGTGTGTGATGCAGCTCCCTGTTTACACACACTGAGAGTCGCGTCCACCATAGCGACCAACATGATTACCCTAGCAACCAGCATAGCAACCGCTTTATTTTGCATTGAAACCACCATTCTTCTCTGTTTCCTGCAACTGTTTAGGCATGGCCATGCAACACTTGTGCTCTCCACTAGCGAGTACTGAATGAAGCATGCCAAGGATGATTGGAGTGAGAAGTAATAAGAGGTCATGGTTCCAAGACGAGGTAACCTTCGGATGAGTAAACAGGGACGAATTGTGCGCAACAGTATTCACACAGATACTCTTCCCATTCCTCTCCACTCAGATGGCATTGATGCAGCAGAATTTCATAGGCTATTGAGTTGAAAAATTAATTGGACACCTTGAAACACAATAATTATTTAAGCAAGAAGCGCCAAGACAACACAACACCCTTCAATTCAATTTAATTTATTCTATTTCTATTTCAAGTAGAGACCGACATTATTAAAAGCCATTCTTCACATGCAGAATGAATTTAAGTTTATAGATTGTTGCTTGCCTATTAAACACTTCAGTCAAATTGCAGAGCACAGTCAGACATTTGTCTTCTCCTTTCTGTGCAGAATCGACCCAATACAATATTCTAGCGACGCAAACAATTTCATAGAGTGGCCCAAAACATTTACTCACTCAAGTACCCGGCAACTCTATAAATTAATGCCTGGCGCCTAATACACACCACAATATGACCCTAAAGAAACACGCTGAATTACCCAGCAGATTTTGAGCTTCGTCTCATCAATCAGACTGCCCTCTTTTCCGGGCACTCTTGCCAAGTCGGCTCATTTTCGGGACGGGCGGGGAGAGGCTAGACTGCACAGTGATAATTACAGCAGATAGGTGCCTGCGGAGCGGATTGACTTTCATTAGGAATAATCTCCAGCAAGATCTTTGCTTTTACGGGACCCCATTAAGTAGCTAATGACTATTTTGGTGGGACATTCACTTATTAATCCTGGCACTCCAAACTAAAATTGCTCACAGCTACCTGTAATCTGAGAAAGTGTATGATAGCGTGTCTCAGTGAAGGTATCCTTTAAAGTGGTTAAAAAATTGGTAGATCTTAATCTACAAGTGGTTTTCAGTTGTATGGATTTAATCACACTAAATGACCTTTTAGAATAAATTAGCAACTGCCACTTGGAAATGTACTCCTAAAAACAGCTGAGAAAATACATGTGGTTTTACCCCAAGCAACCTGCAAAGCTTAAAACAGCTTTATATAAGTGTGTTTTTCTAGTTACACCTCGGTGAAAAACACATTTATAAAACTGGCAACCACATAGCCTCCTTGTATGGGTTATATAACAAACTGATAGTGGAGCTTAAGAAATAAATAACTAAATAAATACCCAGTCACCAATTAGAGCTCGCCTTCACTATTTTGGTGCAAATCTGATGGCGTAATACAGTTAGAGAGATTATTGCATGGCGGTGTGATAATCTAATCTCCTCTCTCTCTCTGTGTTTAGTCTTTTCCCCATTTGGCAGGGGGATAAAGTGCAAGTCAGCATTGTTGGTCTCGCACGATGGCTCAGCACAGCATGGAGTCGGCGGCAGCAGCAGCAACAGCAACAGCAGCAGCAGCAGCACCCCAACACCCACACAACCTGTGACGCACATTCACAAACTTGGTTGAGAGAAAGCCAAACAGTATAATCTGAAGAGATGGAAGAGACAGGTGTCATTTACAGTCTATAAAAACGATGCAACGTATGAATTGGTGCACTTAGGTGGAGCTACTGTATGAGTCATAGCCACATCACACACCTCTGCAACGGCAAGGCAAGGCAAGGCAATGCAGGAAGGGGAAACAGACAGATTCTAGACCTGATTGGCGACGTCACGTCAGGTCAAACTTAGAGGTGTACTCCCATGAATCTGTACCCAAACAAATGAAACACAGCTGTTCAAAACCACAACAACACTGCATTACAGTCACTCCCTCGGATGAAGCTAGACCAAATCCTAACCGTGAGTAATGCCATGACGGCACACTATAAACTCTGTATCTGATGTGCAGCAGCTTGTATAAAGTCTGATGTTTGGTTACTTTCTCTAATCCTTAGAGGAAGTGTACATTCCTTTTCACATTGTCTGAAAATTTCATTTTATCTCCATCACTCAAAGGCTCCAGCATTAGGATTAGGGACTGTTCATAAACATTCAACCTGTTTGTATGTGGGTGGCCAATTTCCACTGCAGCTGCTCCGAAAATCTGCTTAATACAGACACTGCCAGGCAGCTCAAATGTGTGGCAATTTTATGCAGCTAGCAACTTTTGTTTTGATGACGGACTACAAAAAAAATATCATAACTACTGCTCCTGCCAGTCAGACAGTGCTATGGAAACAACCACATCCTCCCGTCTGCACCTAATCTCATGTTCCCATTTCTTTTTCAACGTAGGATGCAAAGAAAATTTGCATCTGTACCTCCCCTGCAGAGTCCTCAAGCCAAAGTGGGTGCATTTACAGCAGATACAAAGCTATGACTGCATTTTACGAAACTGAAGAAAAAAACAAAACAGTCTTCAAAATGTTATATATATATATAGTTGCATCAACATGCAACAACTGTTTCATTTATTCTTTGATGTGATAACCATAATCTTCAGGGCTTGTTTATTTTGTAGGAAATGATCAACAACTCGTCATTTCGGCTCACTAAAATATTTATGATGTTTTGTAAAAACATGCTCTGGAGTAGAAGGCTCTTTAATAAACTATCAGCGTACAGTCAGACGAAACATCAAATTGAGGCTTTAAACAGTCATTTGGAGCCCTTGAAAAGGTTTTCATAACCGGGGGGTGGGTGGCTGGGGCCCTTTGAGTTATTTATATCACATACGTATATGTCTATATTTTCAAAAAGTTAGTGGGGCTTCAAAGGTGGAGCTGCACCGGTGAACTGAGTGTTTCAGGTTTAATTGAATCATATCAATAGAGAAGAAAAAAGGTCAAGGTTTGCCAAAAACACACACAGAGAGAGGCAGAGAGAAAAAGAGGGGGGTATGAACAGTCATAGCTTTCACTTCGTTAATTTCCTTTCACTGGGATGACAGTGATGAAGTACCCATCGTGTTATGTTTTGGACTTTAGGGTAATGAAGTTAATGTCCCTCTCTTTTATTGCGGTGGCGGTTCTGACCTTTTTTGACCAATTAGCTCTCGGCATGGCCAAAGCGTGCTGACCCGACCCACCAAGGCCTCACAGAAGGCAAATGACTAAAGCGCTACGGTGGCCACTTTGTTCAATCCGCTTGAAGTTGCACTTTCAGAGCAAGGGGCCCATTTGTCATCATTCAGTAAATGACACCGGGGGAATTGATCCATGGCCACTGTGCCAATTATAACCGCTGCATGTCATTCCATATATTAGATGAGCCAACGTCACATTAAAAGTTGCCTGCATGAGGGACTTTGCTTGCTGTTTAAAAGAAACATGAACTTTTAACAGGCTAATATCACACAGGGTTTCAGTGATGTCTTCAAACTATTCAACCTGCTGGCGGATAGTTCTCTTCCGTGCTGACCCGAGTGTCATGTCTCCCGTGAGGGTCTCCACTCCACTGGTGTGAGACAATGCTATGCCAGCGGCACACCATCACTCTGCTCCTGAATAGTGTTTGTCGGAATTGAGCTGTGGCAGTACTACAGCCATGAGCAATCTGACCCCTGCAACCATCCACTCAGACACAAAGGGACATGTACTGTACACACACACGCGCACACATACACACACACACACATACAGTACACACACACACACACACACGCGCACACATACACACACACACACACACACACGCACACATACAGTACACACACACACACACACACACGCGCACACATACACACACACACACACACACACACACACACACGCACACATACAGTACACACACACACGCACACATACAGTACACACACACACACACACACACACACACACACACACACACACACACACACACACACACACACACACACACAGTTGTCCCTGGGCCCTGTGTGACAAACAAGCTTGGCTCCGGAGCTGTCAGCCCTTTTTGCCAATGGGATTGGGGGACCAGTGAAGAGATTGGAGAACAGGGGGCAGAACTGGTATGGTCATCAGCGTCAGGGGGTACAGTAAGGGGGTGGGTGTTGATATGTTGTTTACTACCTCCCCATCCTTGACTGGCTCCCTCCGCTCACCACAAAATTTGCATGCAAATTAAGCCACTCTGACACTAAACAGGCTTAATTTTCTGATCGGGTGAGCCTCCTTCCTGCATGTGTGTGTATGTGTGCGTGTGTGTGTGTGTGTGAGTGTGTATGTGTGTGTGTGTGTGTTTTGAGTGGTAAAAAAAAGTCAGTAAGGGGCGAATGGGAAGGAAATACGCTCGATTTTGATTAAGGATGCTTCCTCGAGGGCACCAAGGGTGTGAGGGGCAGGGGGGGAGTACAGGGGCAGATGGGATTCAAACATTCGCCGGTCTTCTGTGCACGGGCTGATTTAACGATCCAGAAATGCTCCTCAAGCGCCTGGCTTCCATGCGGGCAGTTTGCTGCTGAAGGTTCGCTCTGCACAGATCAAACTCTTTTCTTCGCCGAGCACGGCCATTCAAGGGCTCTTAAAACGGCAGTCCTGCTGGCAGTGTGTCTTAAATAAAGCATGCAACAGCCTCTCTTCTCTCTCATGCTATCAGTGTCACTATGGCCACTCGCCATAACCTCAGAATAAGAAAATATAATGATGGAGCAACACACAGACAGCAGATGGCAGATGAAATATAAAAGACAGTCGTCATTAAAGGTGCAGTCCTTGATTATCATCCATAACACTCTTTGTTAAACACAGTGATAGTGTGACACTCTTCCAGCTGTCCTTTCCATGTGTGTGCTTACACATCAACAACATTTTGCCAGAATTGATGCATTGCACCAGCACTAACAATCTGCATTCACGTAAAACCCATTGGCTAAACACTGAAAATAACAACTGTCAAAAGTGAGAACAAATCATCTCCCACACATTAGCGTAAAAGCACATGCTGTCAGTGGACTAATTTCCAGGGCCAGGTCTCTGGGGACACCTACAGTCATTAGGGCGCTTTTCATAAATCCATGTAAAAAAAAAAAAACATGAAACACTGAGCGTTCAGGCTACTTGTATAACATGTATAACGAACGAGAAAGAGAGAAAGAGAGAGAGAGAGAGAGAGAGAGAGAGAGAGAGAGAGAGAAGATTTGTCCATGCTTAATATACATCCCTCCAGCCCACACCGCTATGCTAATATTAGCCCGGCCTGCATGGCCAAATCATGATCATCGGGTCCCAAAGGTGCTGCTGGATGAACTGAAGACACACTTCTTTCAAGAGAGAAAGAGAGAGAAAAAGAACTAAGTTCCCCAGCAGCACCTACCATCTATCTGTGTAGCCTGCAGAGACTCACAGTGCTATTCAGATTTAAACGCTCAAGAAACAGAGAATTTTTCATGATGGTCTGGTAAACCCTACTGCAACATAGCAACAATTTATGAAAAAATCAATGTGGTTCTTGACATGGTAAAAAGGCGACCCCTTATCTATTAATTTACAATATACCCATAAATATGGTGTCTGTTTCCAATCCAGTCAAATCATGAAAATAACTATAATCATGCAGCCGACAAATGGGAAAGTGCCAACATCAAAGATAGATATCTGGAATGTAATAGGGTTCGTCACAGGCCTTCACCCATCCTCCCACATGGATGTGAGCTATAGCAGGATGAAAGAAGGAGAGGGGAAAAAAATCACACTCTCCTGCGACTGCTATGGGGCGACAGTGGAGATTAGCATCGGCGGAGAGAGGCTAGGTGTAGTGTAGCGTAGCCTAGCGCATGCTAATGCCTGGGTTGCTGTGCTCCTGGAGGGGTTTGTACGTCAGCACGCCGGCTAGCCCACAAACACAAAGGCTTCCTCAGTGCCCCTGCTGCCCCGAAAAAGAGCCAGCATTAACATGCTGCGTCTCCAGTCTCCGGCAAGCGGCATAAATCATATGCCTGTCTCCGCACCTTGCAAATGCATCCACTGCGCCCATTCATTCACTCACTCACTCATTCATTCACTTAGGAAGGAGTGTGTGCTTGTGTGTATGCGAATGGGGAAGGTGGATATACAGTATACTGTAGCTGTGTGTGTGTGTGTGTGTGTGTGTGTGTGTGTGTGTGTGTGTGTGTGTGTGTGTGTGTGTGTGTGTGAGGGAGTGAGTATGCATGTGTGTGTGAAAAAGGTGAAGGAAAGACAGAGTTTGTGTGAAGGAGTGTCTGCGTAAGAATCTATGTGTGCATGTGACAGAGACAGAGAGGGAGTTAGAGCATGATTTTGTGTGTGTGTGTGTGTGTGTGTGTGTGTGTGTGTGTGTGTATGTGTTTCTGGTGGATGTTACAAGGGGGAAAAAATTCCATGGCCTCCCAAGACTTTTTATGGCTCCTGGCTTAGCTCTTTCCAGGCAGAGAGAGCAGAGCAACGTCGGCCACCAAATTAAAAAAAAAAAAAAACACGCATGCTCTGAGGGCATTTTATAACCCCACCACCCGGTTAATAATAGTTGTCTGTGAGGTATCCCAGTCAATAAAAAAAAACTGCACGATATGCCGGTCATCTTCCGATGACAGTTGCAAAGCAGGCCTCTACTACTTCTGCTTCAACAGAGCGGTGGATGAGCACAATAACGCAGTATGTGAAAGTCGGGGCAAGGAGAAACAGCTGTGCTATGTAAATGTCTCCTAAGCATAACTGCCGATCAGTGTAAACTGCCTTGACTGTTCAGGGATACCATAAAAAATGTTTTATTTTAAATATGACATGTCAGCAAGGACAACATAACTCAAAACATTGTTCCAGACCATAAAAGTCCTTCTTTGTTCTTCAAAGCATTTAGACATAAAAATGATTTCAATAGAGATAAACATTGCTAGACATTGATGAATAGCGCTTTTTCACTCCTCCAAACACTCAAAGTGCTTTACAATATCATGCTTCACATTCGCCCATTCACACACACACACACACACACACCGATGGGGGAGGTTGCCATGCAAGGCGCCCACCTGCACATCAGACATTAATACACTATGCACTGTAAAAAGAAAATTCAACTTAATGGCTCTCATGGACAAAGACATACGTCTTTGGCACATTGAGAGATCCACTCTATTTATCTAGACAGTTCAATCTGTAGACAAAAGTAGGCGTAGTGGTATAACCAGCAGGGCCGTGGGTTCAACTCCCAGGGAAGATAAACAGTGTCAAGACTAGAGCTCTAGAGTGGTGCAGTTAGTTGTCTGGTATACAGTATGAGATGCATATAAATGTAGAAATATAATTTAGTGTTGGAAGTTTTCTACCATACAAATAGAGCTATCTGAGGTGAAATGGTTCTTCTCCACACAAAGGGTTGGATTCTGGTGTTGCCACAAAAATGACACACGCACACGCACACACACACACACACGCACACACACACACACACACACACACACACACACACACACACACTCACGCACACACAGCATCATGCCAGGTTGGGTGGGTTCCAAATTCTAAACCTCTCAAAATTAACGACTTGCCTGCAGCCGGGCAACACAACATGATGGGCACAAAATTTGCTTTTCCTCGCTTGGCACACTACGAAGCACACTAACACATAACACTCACTTTTCCACTCCCTAGTCAACACACTTCAAAGAGACCCTGGGAGAGAACTACAGAGACACAACTACAGAGAAAGAGAGACCAAGAGAGAGAGATAGAGGGAGAGAGAAGGGGGGAGAGAGAGAGAGAGAGAAAGAAGAGGGGAGAGAGAGAGAGAGAGAGGCCAACAGAGATCACCGTACAAAAGATCAACAGAGCGTCCAGAGACAAAGAGTGAGAGGAAGAGACAGAAAAAAAAGAGTTGTTTGTTTTTGCATGTGTGCAAAAGAGAAGGAGAGTATTCAAATGGCTCTATGAGAGAGACAGAGAGGAAGAGAGAGTACATTTAAATGTGTACATGTGTGTGTCTCTGAGATAGATAGGGTGAACAAGAGAAAGAGAGAGACAGAGAGATAGAGAGAGAGAGAGAGAGAGAGGCGAAGCGGAAGAGTAGATTACTATAGCGCTGAGCCGGTATGCTTAATTATGACCTTGGTGAGTGCGGTAGGTTCTCATGCCGTCACTCCTCCACTGTGTTGTGTGTGGCGAAAGGCCAACACCGCCAGCGCTCAGAAAAACAGAGCCGATAAATAAAACATGCGGAGAGGGAGGGATGGGAGGATGAATAGGAGTGGGGAGGGGGGGGGGGCAGCTGAACATCATCCATATGAATGTACAGTACACAAACTCTACAGAGTCCTGACATTCCACCCCGGCTTAAGGGGCCAGGCAAACGCCGAGCATCACACATATGCATAATAAACCTTCCATAACCGACACTAATGTAAATCTATAAGAGACGCGTTCAACTATCTACGCCTTTACAGGCGCCTATGGATCCATCTACATGACTGAATACAGTCACACATACATAAATAGTGTGGTACATGCAAAGCGTATGCAGGTGAGGTATTATTGAAATGAATGGGTTATTTGCTTGCAGCTGCTGTGAAAGGCACACAGTAGCACTGGTGAATGTGTAATGTGGTGTTTGATCATTCATAGCAATTTAAAAGGATGTATTTTCAGCGGCTCCGTGGCAATTCAAAGATGATATCAGCACTGCTGCGGTGGTGGAGCTGTCTGATCTATCTTTGCATTGGTAATCTTAACAATAGGCTCGAGGGCCCGTCGGTGCTACAATGTGTCTCTCCGCTGTGATGTGCAGAACCTCGAGAACACGGAGCCTCTTTAGAAGTGTTTCCTGCCGTGATTGAAAAAAAAATGGAGGCCGGCTGACAAGCCGAAAAACCGCCGGCAAACACCCTCGGGGTACCAAAACGTCACCCCATTATCCAGGCATGAACATTTGGTGAAATTACTATTAGTTCCAGAAGCTTAATGGACGCTATTAATAAGCACGAAAAGTAAAGCACGTTTATTTTGTGTGTGCTTTTGTTGTTTGCCACTCCTGGGCAGCTGGTTGAAAACATTTGGCCGTTTCTCCTCCCTTGACCCCGGTAGGCTGGTCTTTGTTCCGGAGGGTTAAACGGGGCCTTTTGGACTGGCCGTCCCTGCCAAGACAGAAAAACACCAGGCTGCTGCTTCTGCTGCGGCTGTTGCTGCTGCTGTGTCTGCATACACACTGATGTGTGAAGGTGCAGACGCGATGCCACAAGAGTCTACCATCGCCAGCCTCCTAAAACACTTCTTGGCACAGTCATCATCACTTCTGTCTCTGTGTGTGTGTGTGTGTGTGTGTGTGTGTGTGTGTGTGTCTGTGTGTGTCTCTGTGTGTGTGTGTGTGTGTGTGTGTGTGTGTGTGTGTGTGTGTGTTTGTGTGTGTATGTGCTTGTGTGCATGCGTATGTGTGCTTGTGTGTGTATGTATGTGTGTGTGTGTGTGTGTGTGTGTGTGTGTGTGTGTGTGTATGTATGTGTGTGTTTGTGTGTGTGTGTGTGTGCTTGTGTGCATGCGTATGTGTGCTTGTGTGTGTATGTATGTATGTGTGTGTGTGTGTGTGTGTGTGTGTGTGTGTGTGTGTGTGTGTGTGTGTGTGTGTGTGTGTGTGTGCCAGTGGACTGGCGTGACACAGTCCAGCAAACAGAAGCTCCGGTTCTTCCACTCAGGGGGAGAACTGACTCGGTTGGCTCACCAAGACACACACACAGACGAGCATTTGGCCACACTACTGATAAATGCTTACACATTTTTTGGGGAGGGTTTTCAAAGGTCAAACAAGGGCCTTCTTTCCCACATCCAATGTTGTGTACAAAGAACAATGAAGACAAAACATGGCCTGTTCTTTGTGGGAATCCCCTGGTGTGTGCGTAGGGGTAATGGCCACCTGCCCTCCATGCGTTGGCCATCATCGCGCCCAGCTTCGTCCATCCTCGCAGACGGGTCAGCTTTGGTGAGGACACTGCAGCTCCTGGAGCCACAACCCCTTGTTTGTTGTGGGAATCCTGGCTAAATGCACACATCATTAACACCATCTGGAAGAGTGACTCACGGCAGTGAGGGGAGTGAGGGGGCGTGGAGTCGGACAAAGACAACCGGCACAAAATCTCTCCCAAGCGAGCGAGGACACAGAGAAAAGGCAGAGTGTGAGAGAGAGGGGATAAGTGTGAAAAGGTGTGTGCTTGCGTGAGGGTATTTGTGTGTGTGTGCGTGTTTTAGTGTCTGTGTGAGTGTGAGAAAGACATAGAGAGAGAAAGAGAGAGAGAGAGCGTGTGTGTGTGTGTGTGTGTGTGTGTGTGTGTGTGTGTGTGTGTGTGTATGTCTGTGTCTGTATGTGTATACTTATTTGCGAGTCCAGTGATGAAAAGAGGAGGGGAACAGAAGTGGACAGCCCTGTCAGAGAGATAACGCAGAGCTGTGGCTTCGCACAATGCCGCCTGTGCTTAAGGCTAGAGACGTGTTCCACAGCAACATCAAACTCCAGCAGCCCACTACAGGCTGGGTGATTACTCCCCGCAGGAAAGCCAAAACACGGCGGCGAGAGATTCCTTCTCTCCACAATCAGTCAACACACTACTGCAAGAGACTGCAGACCTGTCGGCAAACTGAAAGTGCTCTGACCGGTCATTAGAGTCTCCCTGTACCACATACTGAGGAGGTGCTACTGCTTATACAAATGACCCTGTGACTACCTTCATCAGTAAATATCCAACTGTTATTCACAGGCTAATAATAGCAATTTACTAAAAGACAATGTGAGAATTTACTGAATACCAAACGGCATTCGGGAACACCAAACGGAATTCAGTGACACAAAAACAAATCACTGAGAAAGTGGTTGCCTCTGTGCGCTACACAGATGGATATGAGAAAGACAGTGGAGAGCGAGAGACTCTCTTATTTGCCATGGAGCACTGGGGAGACGGCAAGGCCTTCTGTTAGTGTTGAGTTTGGACATGTCTGAGGAGGACTCCTCCGGCTCCTTTTCTCTCCCCTCAGATCTGTCCATGCTTCACGGCAGATGGGGAGATTAGCACATTCAACTGAGTTGCAGATGGCTGGTGGGAGGAGAGGGTGCTCTTCAGCTTTCCCTTTAGTTTCCCACTAAACTGGCCTCACTAAACTACTGCCTCCTTAAGCATACTGCCATTGTAATATAAGATGCTATTTCAAATGTATAACCACATATAGAAAGATTAAACAACACTCTTCTGATAGAATTAGGCCAAATTTAGGGGGGAAATCAAAGAGCAGATGTGAATCCAACCCACTACTACTAAATACAGTGATTCCCATACATTGACTTATTTGTGGCGGCCCACCACAATATCAGCACTGACCACCACACAATGATTTTCCATGCTGTACTATTTAAATTGGATGGAATTCATTCATTGTAGAGCTACTGTATGTGCACCTTTGCACAGCCCCTCCTTGTCTCTCTGTCTCTCAACAAACCTACCTGGTTTGTTGGTTTAATGTTTAAAGAAAACATTAACAATCCTACAATTGTTGGCATAAAAGTCGACTGGCTAAATTGTGCTTAAATCTGCATCATAACCACGCTGTGCTAATTTGTTAAAAACTGTTGCATTCTGCAAACCTGCCACCACAAATAGAATTCTATGGGAAACACTGAAATATTCATTGTAAAAATTGTCAGATGTGGGCCAATCAGCAGTTTAGACAAAAAAAATGTTTAGTTAGATTCTGGGCATCGTGTGACATAATCTATAGCATGATCAATATTGTGTAGCAATGTTAAATTATCCTGTAGCAACAAATTAACAATCACATCTATAATGTTCATTTGTGTATTCGATATCGGATAAAAGAGCCTGCTCAGATTCTGACTAACAAGACCACATCTTGTTGATCTCCGGGAAGCGCGCTCTTCAGTTAAGTAAAATGGATGTCCAATTGAACCCTCTCCAAAATGATTCACCATCAACTGAATGGCTCCCAAACGTGATTTATTATGGTGCCGTAAATGCTCCAGAAAGTCATCCAGCACGCGCATCTCAAATGTAAACGAGCAAAAGGAAATGGCAGTGCAACTTCCTGAAGCTAATCTGGAACCCACACACATTCCTTCGGTTGAGAAATATATTAAACTTCTAACAAAACTGACAAGTCAATTCCTAACCAAGAAATCAGGAGAAAATCCTATGAGAGCTGGGCTTTCAGTACATGCTGTGGGGTGAAGGGCTCTGTTGGCTTTCTAAAGCCTCGACTGTGTCACCTGTCTACTGAAAATGACATACTTGCTTCACATACAGTACAAGCCTTGAAATCAGACAGACACACACACACACAGACATACACACACACACACACACACAGGAACACACATCACACAGGAACACACATAGTGACAGAGAAAGACAGAGAGAGAGAGAGAGAGAGAGAGAGAGAGAGAGAACAGTGTTCTAGAACATGCTCCTCACGGGATACTGTCCACGAAAGGGCTCACTCAAAGACTAAGTGCTTGTGTCAGGTGTTCTCTAAACACAACAGAATGGCAGCTTTGGTGCACTTCTGAGGAAAATCAAACGTCTACTTTACGAACAGGACAAGAGCTGTGATTCCTGCCCCTGAGCGGAGACTGATAGACACATCAGGGATGAAGGGAAATACCAGTCCTTCTTACTAGACAGTCTTTCATACTAGCCTGTTAGTTTCACTTCAAAGCTCCCAGCAAAGTGTCATGGTGTCGTCTAAGGTTCCCATTAAGTGCTGTGTGTGTGTAGCATCCTTCTAAATGCTGACATAATGGTTAAAACAACCGTATAAACCTTTACAAACCCACCCTAGAATGTGATTACATAGACTATAAGCGAAGAGTCAGAGTTTGATGTGTAACCCTGTGCTGTTGAGTAGAGGCCATTTGAAGCCAAAGTTTTAAAAAAAGAAAAGCTTCACTCGCACTTCACTCGAAATGTGTTCAACAGTTTATACTGACAAATTAAATTTGGTCTTAAATGGGGACTATAATGCATTGTCAGGACTTTAGATAAGAAAAATGTATCTACAGAGTTGGAATTGAACAAAGCCGCCATTTGTAAACACCAAAAATAGAATGCTTGAAGTCATCACTGCACTAGCGGGCACCAAAAAAGGGTAACTCTTATTCATCTGTTTTAAACAAGAAGCAGCGAGACATAAAATGAATTAAACATCACATATGTGCATAGATGGACTCATTATGGGAGCGAAAAGACCCCAATCATGTCAGTGCACTGGTGGAGGTGCTTTGTGCTAGGTACCTCTGAGAGAGAGAGAGAGAGAGAGAGAGAGAGAGAGAGAGAGAGAGAGAGAGAGAGAGAGAGAGAGGGAGAGTGAGAGGGAGAGGGAGAGAGAGAGAGAGCTTGCCCTGGTCTCTGCCTTGGGGAGGCCAGCAACGTTTCTCTTTAATCAATATGCAGATGAAGTTTTCCAGACCATGAAAGTAATTTTTTTTTTATTATCATGTGAGGATTAAGCAAAATCAAATCCTGTATATGAAGAAACTGCCTGTGTGTGCATTTTTTTCCCTTTTGTGCTCCGAAAAAAAAAAAAATATTAAAAAACATTCCGCACAGTAAAGGGCATTACGGAATTTCAGCGTCTGTGGCACCAGGCACAGTTACTTAATATTCCTCACAAATCCTGAAGTTATGATTATATTCAGCACTAATGCTTCTAGTGGTTAAAAAGGGATCCATTTAGAATGGTAGTGAGCTGCAGCAAGGAACTCAAGAGGGATGGCTAACCTTGTGGCTACCATGTGACTTGTGTGCCTCTCCTTGAAATCTGCCTGGCTTACCAAACGAGCGCCCAGACTTAACGGCCATTATCCGGCACCATTAGCAAAATATTTGCACAAATTAGGGAACAAAATTGAAGGCTTGTTCGCAATGGGGACTTTTGAAAGGTGCAATCAACTGCTGGGAACCGTGTCGGCCACTTAGTGATACTTAAGAGTTGGAGCAACCTTTTGCAATGACAATCAATGGCAAGTGAATAAGACCCAAAAAAAAAACATACTAGTGCACTTAGCACAAAGGCTATAATAGGCCGCTTGCTATTGGAGTCTTGCGTGCTTCCCTCAAACAAGGACAAGGGGAGACTCAGTCATGAGAAGTTTTAGGCTGTCATCATCTGAATGCATCTGGAGTGCGCCCTGGATGGAAGTGTCCAAGCATGTTGAGTCAGAGAGGAGAGTTGGGTTTCCCTTTAGAAAATAAGGACGGCTGGACGAAAGGTTGAAGAGTGTGTGTGTGTGTGTGTGTGCGTGTGTGTGTGTGTGTGTGTGTGCATGTGTGTGTGTGTGCGTGTGTGTTAGTGTGTGTATGTTTGTGTGTGTGTGTGTGTGTGTGTGAGAGAGAGAGTTTTTTCTTGCCTTTGTAGTCTCAGCTAAGACTCTTTGCCTCGTAAATAATTTAGCCAGTGGAAAGACGTTAAGAGAGACACCAACACCTCCAGGAGCTCCAGACAGCCTGACTGGCTGGTAAGTAGCTCTCCAAGACCGTCTACAGCCGAAAAACCTCGAGGTTTCTTGCTGAGCAAACGGTATAAAAGAATACTTTCTTATAACCTGACATGGTGAGGCAGAGCTCCTGGGAAAGTCCTTAACCTGACACAACAGCACGGAACATCTGGCCATGTTTAAACAGTGAACCCTTCCAGCTCCAAACTCCACATCACAGGCCTAGTAATATGCATGACTCAAATATCTTTCTCTGTTTAGTTTTTAACTCCAGTACTTCAAAGCTTAGTTCTGTAGATGAAGATTGTGTAACGTCACAGGCAGTGTCTGACATGTTTTGATGGACTTAGCATGAATAGGGCACAAAAAAAGGCTGGGCGTAAAGCTTGTCATGATTTGTCCCTCTGATGACAGATTTTAAGATCTGTCACTACACAATAGACAGCCTGTCATACCAATATAATTCACATGTCTAAATATTCTGAGCTATAAAAAAGGAATCAAGGTGGGCAATAAAAATCATCTGGAAAATCTTATCATGCTAGATCAGACTGCATCATCTGCTAAATGAATAAAACGTGTTATGAATGCAATACAATAGATTATGACACCACGACATTTCCCCTACATCTATTAACAATACTGACATTTTTTTACAAATAGTGTAGCTTCAGGAAGCGGTTCATTATTCTGAATAGAGAAACAGGAAGCCACTGTAAACAATAGCTATTAGACAGGAGTCTTGCCAGAACAGGTGTATCTCCAATCCGGTCACCACACAGAAGCTGAAAGGGTCCTACCAATCATTTGGAGAAGACATCGAGCTCTGCATCGATGCACTTTATGCACTGTGCATCAAATAATCTGATCTTTCATAAGAGTGATTAACCAACGGAAATGCCATTAAAGTACATCATTTAGAGGACAGGTCAGACTCGATTTAACGGTGCCTTAGGAGGGGTGCAGGTTGAGCTGCGGTTCAACTATAATCAAGCCAGCGTGATTAGATTACCGGGGACCTTGCAGGAATAATGCACGACAATAATGACTGCCAGGAATCATTGAATAATCTACAGGCACGCAATTCTTAATAGTAATTTCAAGGTCTAATCCAATTTCAGGTGCCTAAATATTCATGCTTATGAACTTGGGGAGGGGACTGGATGACTGTGTGACTGAATAGTGTAGGTCTATTATGCATGAGTAATGAAGGTGTTGTCATACTGAATGCTGCTGAATGGTGAAGGTCACAGCAGTTTGTGGATGTTGTTTTGAACTCAGAGTCTCTACTTTGCATAGCTATGTAAGGGGATTCTGGTGTCCATTGTGTTCACTTCACAGCACCTGAACACCGACGGTTCTGAAGCTTAATTTATAATATGGCATTGTTTGTAAATGTAATCCTATGTTCTTAAAATGCAATTATGCTCTGAAGGGGGAAAAAAAAATTAACGGCTGTTTGTTAAGGATCAAAATGGACTGCTAGAGTGAACAGTCTCTTGAGCTAGAGTGGTGAAAGTGTGCTCTGAACGCAATGAATGTGTGACACTCCAGGAAAATAATAAAAAGCAGTTTCAACAGCATTCTGACAGTTTTAAAATGGCAGATTATTCTCAGACTGAGAATTTAATAAAAATCTATAGTGCTCAAAATGGTAGGTGTATACAATGGGTCCGAAAAAATGCTCACTGTCTAAAAACAAATTTACTGCAAATAAATACCCCAAATGCACATTGCAATTACGCAGTGGGTGATTCAGGTTTGATTGCGCTCCTCCTAATCTGATGAAAACACTAAGAAATGTCATAGTTTTGCGGTGATGGAAACATCTCTCTCCCATATCCATTTGTCTGAGGGCAAATTACCCTGCCTGTAAGGCACAGAGGAAGCCATCCCTCAGAGAGAGAAAAATGAGAGAGGATGGATATGTCATTAGCACGAGCCCATATTCCTGGGAAAAGAATCAGCGTGCAGATGGATCATGGCAGGGAATGGTAGGACAGGAGGAGGAGCAGCTGTCAAAGGTCACACACACACACACACACACAGACACACACACACACACACACACACACACACACACACACACACACCCGTGTGCACATGCACATGGACACACAAACACACACACACTGTTCATACAAACATATACAAACACCTCGATATGTCCTCAAATGTATGCATACAGGGCCTGGCAAATCCTACTGACCTTATTTCCATTGTCACAGTCACACCTGCACACAAACTCTCTCTCTCTCTCTCTCTCTCTTTCTCTCTCTCACACACACACACACACACAGAAAAACCTTACCGCACAGAAATACAGGTCACAGGTATAAGTGTGTCAGTATTTTCCTAACAAGAAAAAAGTATGTCACCAGGTAGGGCTCAATGAGTGAGCATATGTATCTCTCTAGGGACAATGTTGGGAGTGAGATGCTTTCCTCTTAACCGGTATCTGATGAATGAATCTGGATATAGAGAGAACAAGAGATACTAGGAGCATCTAATGAAAGGGAGGCTCTTTGCCAGAACAGAGTAAAAGATTATTGAAAAGGTAAAGGGAGCAATTAAATGGACATTTTCTCCTCTAAGAGTTCTATGCACTGAATTGGCCATGATGTAATAAAGCCAGTATAGTAGAGCGGGGAGGCCCAATTCTGTGTCCTTCAACACCAGAGCAAATCGGACAACATGGATGCTTAGCAAAAGAAGCTTCTGACTCCCACTTTTACATTTATTTATGACCATTTGGCAGACTCTATACAGTATATCTCTATATAAACCGACTCCCAACATCAAGACCACTGACTTACGTAAAACCTAAAAGAGGTCAGAACGTCTCTGAAAGTTTATGAACCAGACCAGCACTTTAACAGTTACCATCAAAAGAGAGTGCCTAGAATGTCATAAAATGAATGTGATGGTGGATGTGATGTTCACAGAAACATCATATATCATGGATTTCACTGTGAATAAATGCACTCTTTAAATAGGCCCAAACAGCTCAGAAGCCACACAAAAATCATCTTATGCATTGCTTAGCTCCTTGAGACAATACTAATATTACAATATTCCAATACTACACTGTCATGCAGCATTATTTTCAACCTTTTCAACCTTTCAACCTTTTCTAACCAGTTGGCACAGATTGGTCAATAGAATTTATATAGATTGTGTGGAAAGTAAAATAAAAGTGTATTGATTTAACCAACCACTAAAGATTTTAACTGGACTCGGGGTCCAAGGTCAAGTCTCCTCTTTCTCTCTGAAACTCACCTCGTAGGACCAGACGCACTGGGTGCCCCCGAAGCGGCGAACGCAGCGGCCCACCTCCACGTCCTCGTGGGTGGTGTACATCTCCCGCAGGCAGGTGCGGATGTGCGGCACCATCCGCCGCAGCACCTCCCGGCTGAAGATCATACCGGGGCCGCCCATGCAGAAGTTCTCGCCGGGCTCCAGCGCCAGCTTACCCAGCTCCTCCATGGTGCCCAGGCCCGTCTGGCCCAGGTACAGGGGCTTGCTGCTGTTCAGCGACCTCAGGAAGGACTCCAGCTTCTCTCCTGCAACAGAAGAAAATGGGCCACTAGAGTGAATGTCTCATTCATTGAGCCAGAGAGGCAAAGGTAATGGATAACCTACTTATTTACCCCTGCTTTAACATGACATGGTAATGTTCTTATGGTAATTACTTTACTAAACCTATAAAAATATAAACACAAACAAGCAGATAAACACAGACAAATCAACATACAAACAAGTACGGTACTTAAACAAAAGCTTCTTTCCTGCAACAGAAGAGGGCGGTCACATGACCTTGTGTGAGATCACTGGTCACGGTTATCAACACAACTCATACACTGTGACACAAGTTTGGGTTCTATTTGGGATCACAGGTGTTTCCAAATGACAAAAACAAAGTCATGGTCCAAAGGAAAAAGTCTATTTTGTTGACTTGTTGCTGTTCAGCGATATACAAAATAAGTGTGGCTTTTCCTTTGGAGAAAGATAAATGACAACAGATTTTGCATGGTGTCAAGGATCACATTTAAAATATATTTCATCAGTTTCATGCCTACTCTAGATCTTTGACAGATATTTCAGAAGATAAACATGGCTGCATTTTGTGCGCCTTAGAACAGAACACTGAATATGCTCCAGTATGGTATCTAAGGATCAAAGACTACCTTCTAGACTGCTTCCTCTTTTCCAAACTGTGCTGAAGAGACTGCACTATGTGACTATGTATTATATTAGGGTGTCTAAATAATCAACCCTAATTAGTTCTGGACTAGATATACTAAATTTACATGAGGCTGATGAGGGCAACGGAGATCTCTGGCTTGAGAAGAGAAGGGGTTGTGGCAAGGGGAGACTCAAGAACAAACTGTAACAAACGGTAACAGCCTTGCTTACCAAGTTTAACCAGACTGTTTTTCCCATCAGTGCGCCGTAACTTCAGTTTACACTGAATAATGCTGAAAAATGTGCATACCCCCAGTGAAATTCTCTCGAAGGCTGCTCTGTTGCTGATTTGGTTTCTAATGGTAAATAGGCCTGGTTGCTGATTGGCTGCTGTGTTGTGGGAAATCCCCTACCTACAGCACTAGGAATTAAACATCTCTCACATGTATATTTGAAATATCTTTTTTAAAAAGCTTTTTTTCCCTTTTAGATTGACTGTTTTAAATATCTTTCATTTGGTTTAAACGTGAGCATTATAGCGGTGTGAATGTCTGTGATCCGTGCTGATCTGCTTGAATGCTTTTATAATCTTTCATACAGTGACCTCATAATACCGTCTGATAGACTGTATTTTCCTAGCTTATGCAGAATCAAGAACATGGTTTATCACGCTCAACTACTTAAATATGTAATGCTTTTTCAGTGCAGATGATAACTATGCCATACCCTAGATTAGATAATATTCGTGTACAAATATTGAGAATCAATGAGAAAACACGTTCATCCAGCCATTCACTTTTCCAGTCCAGTGAGAGTGTACACTATTCAGTTAAAATACCTCAACATTGCACAGTGGAATTTGAGGACAGCAGCTTTCATAGCAATGCTGGGGCTGAAATATTGAATTAACCTCATAATGAATGCTCACTGGCCGCCTGAAATAAAACTGATTCAGTGCCAAGTCAATAGCAGGAATGGCTGACAGATAGAGGACATGTTTGAAAAACCTCCTAGAATAAGGACAGTGAGATAGCAATCAAAATGCTGCATGAGAGGAAAAAACACAGAGACAAATACCTTGGCTTTTCAGTCTGCTTTAGGTTATATTCAAATAATGGCCATCCACTCTCTATAATGTTCCATTTGGTGTATGGCAAGAATATCGAATTTCAGAATAATCTGCATTGCATTTTATCAGAGGTTGCATTTGTCTAGAATATTTATGGGCAAGGCATCTGTGAAATTTGAACTTGGTGTAGGCCTACTTAGAATGTATATGAGATGCAGGTTGATCTGCATAGTGGCTGCTTTGGCACATGGGTGATTTAAAAGGGATGACACTGCACCAACCAATCAAACTGGCTATCTGCATTGGTAATTTCTCTGTAGCTGCAGGGACAGCCAGCTTTACCAAGTAACAAAAATCAAAGGCATGGGTAATGTAATGATCGTTTTGTAAACTGGATTGGCCAGGCAAAGACAGCTGACCAGAGGAATCCATTCATTGACTTCAAAACTTTAACACTGAGTAGGTACTGAAGAGTGTTTCTGCTCTGTGAAAATGGCTAATGGAGCCCGGGCCTGTTTATTGACTTTGGAGATGACAACAAACAGCACGTGTTTAGAATGTATTCGTTGTCTGGTGGGCCTGTGATCTCTAGCTTTTGGTAGGCTATTCCATTGCCGCTCTAATATCTGGAGACCTCGCAATTTATGAACATCACTTGACTATACTGCAGCCAAGTCGCACTAAGTCTCCCAACAAATGACCTGTCTGGCCCCAGGACCCAAATTACAGAAAGAATACCCCATTCATCAACAAGTATTCACCTCGGATGTAGACATCGTCATCTGCTCTCATGAACCACTCGTATTTATCCAAGTAATGGTCGTGCATGTATTTAAGCATCATAAAAGATTTCTTTTGAGGAGGGTATGAGTCGTCCACTCCGGCCAACGACACCACTGGGAGGGGACTTGGCAGCGGCACCACGTCCGAGCCTTCACTGGAGAAAAACTCCACCTTCCCCGGGATGGAACGAGTCCACGTCCTATGCGCGGCAACGGCTCGTGAATCAAGGTACTTTTTGGCTGTCATGACACCCACGTAGAGGAAATGCTTAGGTTTGGCTATAGGTCCGCCGCCATCCCCGCTTCCATTGCCTGTCCGGTAGACACTTTCCTCCTCCTCCTCACTTCCTTCTTGGCTAGATAAAGGACTCTCCGGATCTTTGCGCCACGCATTGCTCGTTGCGGTGCTGCCGTGCACTTCTGGAACTTTGGCGATATTCACAGAATTGCTATAGTACGAACACATGGAGGACCGCCGCTTCTTGCCACTGATTTCCATCACCCTGGGGACAATCAGCCAAGAAGCAGCTGTAAATCCAAGAACTATCCCAACAATTACGCTCATCCAAGGTCTCCTGGACCTGACAGCCATGGTAGAAACAGTACAGTAGATTGCCGACAGTTTGAGAAAAGGTTGAACGATGCAGAGTTCCTCAGATACGTAAGGATATGCAGCTGTAATCCGTCGAAAGAGTGTCATACATGATTATCACATCAACAAAGTGCACTGCCAAATCAAGGAGTGATACCTGAGGGTACAGCAGTTCTTCTTTCTAAATGTATGTACAACATTCCTGAAAGGCAATACTTAAATGCAGGGTCAAGAGACGGATGAACGCCTTGGCGCTATTTTAAAAATATATTTCAACTTTTCTGGAGCGTTAGTTTCTTTTTTGGCAAGAACCCTTTTTAGTTGCAGTGTCCAGCGCGACGGAAGAAGTTACTGCACTGTTCGTCTGGAAGGTAACACTGTAGCCAGTAGTCCTCGTTACATTCCGGGACAAACATAGTTCCTTTGAAAATTAGGCAATAAAAGGTTCGTGTATCCTATCCGAAGACATAGCGACCCTTCTGAGTCTTCTCCGCTTCCCAGCTCGCAGTGTTATAATGACATTAGAACAGTTTGTAGACTTCATACCATTCAGTAGGTAGAGCTAGCTTGCCATCAAGCTATAACATCCTCCACAGACTCGCCATTTTGTTTACAAATTGACGCCTGACTAAATAACTTTTCATCTTCCTAATCTCTCCGCTTCACTTTTTCTCCGCTGTGGCGAAAGCCTGGCAGTGGTGTCACTACACATATTCACGGTGTCAGAAGTAACGGGAAAAAGCAAAGGCTTCTCCTGCCTAGCAGGCTGAGGGCGGAGCGATGCATGCTGACTGTTCCCCTTCCCATGCAGGCTGACGTCTTGAGGGAGAGCTATGAGAGCGCGGTGAGAGCCCAGGCTACATCACCACGGCTGCCTCGGTGAATAAGAAGTAGGAGCCTCACTGAAGGTCCACCAGCAGCACACGTGAACCTACAATAGGGCCAGTCAATGTGTGCATACCAGAGTGTGCCCAGTGCCCACACATAGGCTCCATACACTGACTTTACTTTTACTTAGAGGTATTTTAAGCTGCCTGAGATATTTACATACATACAATTTGGTAACACCAGCCCGAGCAAATGCCATAAATGTAGAGCTTGTAGGCTAATGATCTCTGCAGTTGCAAAGATTTTTTAGCATATCAGTACTGTATGGTCATTTTTAAATCCAACTAATGGAAAACCTACTTATTTACCCCTGCTCTAAAATTACATGGCAATGTTCTCATGACAATAAGGTTACTAAAACAAATCAACATACAAACGAGTACTCAACAAAAGTTTTTTTTTTTTGCAATGGGTTCCAAGTTGAGGTTTTTGAATGTGTGTATTGTGCTGCATTTCCCCCTAGTGGTGCAGACACTGTAGAGCACATTTATACAGGCACATTTACATAAAAATGTCATTATTCTTCTCTCAAAAACATGTTTGGCTGCCAGGTTACCTGCAAGGTAAAATAATTATCTTGCCTCATAAGCTTGGGGTTGGGTGATTGCCTGAAAATGAACATTTCCAGTGACATCTAGGGGAAATATATTAAAGGGCATCACTCATATGTCAGCTTGAGGTAGAGGTCACACCATCCAATAACAGACCTTGTCCACCCCCTTCACTAAGCTGGCTGAGTGATGGCACTCAATCTAAGCCTGTCATGATTTAAGATCTTCCATATTCAGGACATCAGGGGACTCTTCACAGTTATTGTGGTGCCCAGCGTCAATTCTCAAAACTTGAGATAAAGTGTCACTACATCTGCAACAATAATGTATGATCATTTCTCCTTGAGATCTGTAATAATTACATAATCATAATTTATTTTTGATAATGAATTCCACATGGGAGATAACAAATGCATCAGGGAGCAGTGTGATTATTGCTTACAGGATTAACTGACGTGTCTTCTTTCATATTGCACATTATCGTCTGCTCGTTTGCTCATGCTGGACATGTTGATTCCATCAATACCCATACTCTGATAAAGCATTCAAATTAAACCAGGAAATTAGTTGTTTGTCTGCTATTGAAAGAACCACAATGAATTCATGTTGTTGGTGGAGGAGAAATCTCCTCTGACAAAGCTAAGACCTTGATTGCTTCTCTTGATTCGATTGAAGTTGGCAAGGTTGCGTAATCAATCATAGCTTTGTGTGAGACACTGACAGCGAGATGATAATGACCTTGTACAGTGACAGGATATTCAGTGGTGAATGCTTTGAAAATGTGCCCTCTTTTTTAAACAGACACAAAGCTGGGTATAAAGCTTATCAACCCCCCCCCCCCAAAGTGTCATCCATTGTTTCTCTCACAAAAAAATATAGCATTGCATAATAAGCTACATTCTTTGTGCAATTTAGAGCAATGTATTATCATAACTTGAAGCGCATGGCATTGCAACTTATCAAAGCCTTTTAAACTTTTCGGCATCTTCTTTAAGCTTCAGTGGATGTCATTCAAATAACCAAGGAAATGCTTTTGCATTTTTTGCAGTTTCCTGACTGCCTGGGGGTCGTCTTGATTCCACAGATGAGGAATGAAGTACTGTGCAACACAGATTAAATTAAATATATTTATTCAATAAGATATTAGTACATCAGACGTTCCCGGAGCAACTCGGGGATAAGTGCCTTGTTCAAGTGCACAAAGGTGGAAGCAGGGAATTTTCTGGCAACTGCATGCTAGCCCAGCTCTTTAACCACTACGCCAGTGTTTTTCAACCACTGTGCCGGGGCACACTAGTGTGCCGTGAGAGATCATCAGGTGTGCCGCAGAAAATTACCCAAATGTCACTCACTGGTCCAGAAAAGCAACTGTTGCATCCAAGAATTTATAACCACATGCTCTCATTGATTGTATGATTGCACTATTTGTGGTATGCAGGCATTGTACAACGGGGCCCCCATATCCAGTATTCACAGAATCATCACATATCCAGTTCATAACAACAATTAAATTAGATATAGTCACCTACAAATGAAACAGAGGGCACAAATTTTAGGCTATGGTATGTTTATTTTTTCTTCACACAGGATGTTAGTGTGCCGTGGGACATTTTAAGTGTCAAAAGTGTGCCGTGGCACAAAAACACTGCACTAGGCTACCACCGCCCCTGTAAAGACTGGCTCAGCATTTTAGATCTACAGTAAGTGAAACTAAATGTTCTCTATAACCTGTGGCCTGGAGGAAGGTTTAGTGTGGCAAACCTGCCATCGCATAGAAAGAACCTGCTTAGTTTCTGCTCTGTTGCTGTGTCAGTAGCAGGGAGCAGGAGGCATATCAGTAACAGGCAGGTTTAATGTGTATGTTCTTTGGGCAGAGTTAAGGCGTGTCCTTCATTAAAAAACGAATTTATTGTACTTCAACTGTAGCTCACAAAAGCTCCTTAGTGCGTGAGGATAAAATGACTCAAGTTGAACATTTTGTTCATAAGAGAAACAGGCTTGTGTGGCTTTATGCCTATACCCAAATACATGTTGTCATAGGGGTTCCTGGATCTAATTATTTTGGAGCTGATACTAATAATCCTTTTGCAATAAAGTTATTTCAAATGTAATTTCGGCAGATACCATATGAAACACAGAACCAAGTAGAATAGACGAAAGCAGAATGACTTCATTGCAGGGAATGGTAGATGAATAGAAAGAATATAGGTAAAGGCCACTTATATTTTAAATCTGGAGAGTTTGAAATATAACAGGTGAAAATCGAATTGGCGAAAAGAAAAGATTGTAGAAGCACAAGAAGAGAAGATAGCAGAAACAAATGAGGTAAAATGTGTATAGAGACTAACAATGAAAGAAGAGATTATCCTAATAATTACAGCACAGGACTTAAAATGAGACAGCAGCGAGGAAAGGCAAAGACAGATGCCTGAGCAGCCGAGCCGAGAGAGGAAAAGTTTAAAATGTATTAAATTGCTACTGGAGTTGGAGAGAGAAGGGCTAAAATGGAACCCAAAAAACAAAAGCCTTATTGAAGCAAGATGGAAAAAAGAGAAGAGAATAGATGATAGCTGCAAGTGGGAGATAGGAGGAGGAGTAAACACGAGAGGAGAAAATGGCAAAGAGGGGAAAAAAGAGAGAGAGAGGGCAGAAGAAAAGCCGGAGGAGGAAGAAATAGGAAACAGGCTGACGGGAAGAGTTAATGATAGAACCGCAGACACATCACACG
The DNA here is from genome assembly GCF_018492685.1 of Alosa sapidissima. Classification (NCBI taxonomy): domain Eukaryota; kingdom Metazoa; phylum Chordata; class Actinopteri; order Clupeiformes; family Clupeidae; genus Alosa; species Alosa sapidissima. The sequence continues at coordinate 13,247,443 of NC_055969.1, forward strand.
GGGCACAATTACTCAAAGACAGAGCTAGAAAGATGAGGGCAGCGTTATAATTGAAAGGGGATGAGCTAAAGAGCAGGCAGGGAGGAGAGTGTAAGAAGAGAAGAGTAAAGGCCAGTGGAAATGGGCAAATGCCTGAGCTGAGCTGTGAAGGACAGAAGATAGAAAAAAGACTAAGGAGGAGAGAGGAGATTATTGGGTTCAACGATAGATAGATAGATAGATAGATAGATAGATAGATAGATAGGCTCTAAATCTGTGGCAGAAAAACTGTGGTGGTCTGCGCATCTCTACATCTGTCATACAAAGTATGAAAATACATCTGCAGGTTTGAATTTGATGTATTATGTTAAACAGACATGAGTTTCTTTATCAATTGTGTAATTCATTTTTTCTGTTTCAGAGAAATCTTAGGTATTCTGGCCATGGCTCTCCAATTACCACTGCACTAAATATAAATAATAATAAAAAATTGAGGTATTTGTGAGGTAAAACAAAAAAATTTGAGGAATTTGTGAGGTAAAACTCACTGGACCTGACTCTGTGGCCTTAAGAAGAAAGAGGAACCAGACTCCTCTCACCAGTCTTTGGTTTCTATGGTGCCTGTTTTCATAAGCTAATGGTAACCATAAGCTAACAGTCTTTGTCAATTAGAAAGCGTTCACAGTTTTCATAGAATGATTGACTTGTCATGCAGTATTAGCAATCCAGAAATACATATGTAAAACTTGTCCATTAGGATTAAAAATATGACCACAGTAAATATAGTGAGAACAATAAACTATACAAACTGATATAAATATAAATCAATCTTTATTTCGTGACACGACAATTGGCACTGTGATGACGACAATTATGACACACACAGACACAAAAACAGAGGTTAATACTTTGCAGATCTTTTTCCTTGTGAGTTCAGCCTGTTTCTTCCTCAAAAGGGAGTCATACCCCGGGGTGTAAAGCTCTTCTAGCCAAAAATTGAGCTCTCCCGGGTCCTCCTACAACACATTGAAATTAATTATGGATGCTGTCGCCTCACAAGGCAGTTGCCTCGTCCTTGCTAGACCAGCTAAAACTCCATCAACAATTCATCTGAATGATTTTTAAGACATAGAAAGACTTTAACATTCAAACACTCAAAACAGATAAAAAAAACATATGATGTTCAAGGTCAATCTTCAAACTACAGTGTTTGTTTTGCATAAAAATATATTTGTTGTTTATTTTGTCACATTAAGCTGCTTCACTTTTTAATGATGTCTCTTTGGATTTTAGAGAGCAAAAACAACCCCTCTTCTTTGCTTCATCATAGCTAATGCTGTTTCTTGATCACTACAGAATGTGTGAAGTCAGCAATGCTCAGAGGTTCTGTCCAGGGAAATGACTAGTTCAATATGGCATCGCCACTCAAGCATAGATGGACTTTTACTTTTTAATTAATCCTGTGTGATCATTTGCATCGAATTCAAGAGTGAGGGCTCAGTTTTTTTGATTGCTGACTTTGAACTGTTGTGTTGTGGGATACGGTAGCTCTTTGATATTCTAATCTGATCTCAGCTATCTGGTGTTACAGCCACTGACATTTAGAGGGAATCAAATAACACCAACATTGCGTATCACTCATATCAGTTGCCCTTAAAGGTCTCGCTGAGTCACCATCCAATGGTGTTTTGTGTTTTGTTGAGGTAAGGTGAAGATATAGTTTTAATGTGTATCTACTGAACCAAGGAGTTGAAATTTACTACATATATATCATGGAACAAGCTCAAACAAGCTCAGGGAAATATGTGTTCCTGATTGGATGGTGCAGTATGTATCTAATTGTATACTGTATCTGTGCTTAGGCACACCTTCCATGACCACTGTTCTGTACCAAACCATCTACAGTATATAACAATAATCAAGAACCAAAAATTCAGTGGCTCAATTGAGGACAGTGCTGTCATTGCAGATTACTGGCCACGTATGCAGTGCACTCAATTCAATACAATTCGTCTAATTTCATCTTGAACTGATCTCTAGGGAGGACATCTAATCAGTACTTCTCATAAACAAGATTCATAATAGGAGGTCAGATCATTTCAGTGATTAAGATCCTATTTGATTGGGCTTTATCTCCCTCATACTACAAGGCCTAAATTTAGCTCACTGTCAGCCTACTGTACATCAGTGATGCTTGATAATAGATTGTGCTGATCCTCTCGTTTACTGATAGGAAAATATAATCATTACCGCAACTCTTTTTTCAGTGGCGAGGCTTTGATAAACTCCACTGAGACAGTCCCGTGCTGTGTTATTATCATGATATTTCAGAGAAGATGTTCAATTAGTTATTAGAGCATAGCTACCTTTGAATAGTCTCCTAAATTTCCATGTATGGTTTGCCTGTCGTACTCCTGAATGGTCCAGGAGGGCTTCGACTTTGGGTTGTCTTCAATGCCGATGATCATGTCTGAGTATAGGGGGTTTGTCTTGATCTTTGGCGTCATGGTGATTGCCGTGACGTGCTTGCGGAGGACCGAGTCCATCAACACAGGACTGCCCTCCGGTGATGACCTCTGCACACTCAGATTTCTTCTTTCCATCTAAAAAAAGAGGGGGAAAAAGCTCCAAATTAAGCAAAACAGATAATTTTGGTCAACGACAATAAGGGGGGGTGGGGGGGTGGTACATGTCTAAGTGCCCATGGGGACCCTAGTTCCATTCCAACTCGTGGTCATTTCCCATTTCTACCCCCATCTCTACCCCAACTGTTCTATCTGCATAAAGCCAAAAAGCCCTTAATATATACAAAAAAGACATTATAATAAAAAACGGATACTGGACTGAAACCCACAATGGAAAGTAAGCTAATTGTCTCATCAAATGGGTCTTTTGGCTACAGTGGCTGCTGTATTAATTTTCTTTCCAAGAGACTTGGTGGAGTAATTATTCAGAGTGCCTTTAAGAATGATCAAATAAATAAAAGGTAGCTAAAAGAGAGAGAGAGAGTGTGTACAGTACAGTGTGTACTGTATGTGTGTGAGAGAGAGACTAAATTGTATATCTGAATGTGTGGGAAGTATGACATAATTGCTGGCAGGCCTTTGCATTGAAGTTCATACATTAACAGACCGAGGCTTTTTTATGGTTTATTTACTTTCCCTTTGATAGAGTTACAGTATACACAAACAATGCTGTTTACAGAAGAGAGCATTTCAAAGTTATTGAAGAGGTAAACACAAGCTCCACTGACGTTTAATTCAGCAATCTCTTTGGATAGTAAGGCACTAAAAGTAAACTCCAATTCAATGTTTGAAAAACATATCATGCATCATGTTGTCCACTAGTTGGGTTTATAAGAAAGCATTCCATTATCCATATACTATGCAGTTGTAGTGTTTCACTGAACTATCTTATGGATAATAACCTGTGCAGTGAACTGTACTTTACCTCTGAGTAGACTCTGTTTTGCCACTGCTGACCGGTCAGCACCGCGTTGATCTGGAACATTCCATGAGTCACGGGCAACATCCCCACGTCCAGCTGCAAGAACTTCCCTGGGTGGTTGTTATTGGGGAGAGCCGAGATGTCCATGTTGTTCATCCAGGGTAGCCCCAACAGAGCGCTCCTGCTCTAGCTCTGCCTGTGTGTGTGTGTGTGTGCGCATGCACATGTGTGTGTTGTGTGTGTGTGAGTGCATGCGTGTGTGACTCAGCCATAACCCACAGTGGAAGTAATAATTGATGAGGAGGTAGATGTCTCGCGCAGGTGTAGGTAATTCTATCTGACTCTAGTGGCCTTGTTAGAGCAACAGACAGTGCCAACAAGGGCATAGAGACATCTACACCCTTCCACATACTTTTATTACACAACACAACTACGCTGCATCATCTCAAACCTCTCAGGCAAAGATGAGTGGTGATTAAAAGTATGATCCAGTAATAAGAGGCAATTTATTACTGTAAGGCTAAATTAAGTCAAATGACTGATACCTCAGAGAAAGACAGTCATAATAAACAATTAAATCCCAGTGCATTGAATAAATCACATTTTAGGAGCAAACTCTCTATTGCCTCTATTGTAAAACTTTCTGTTGTCAAAAGTCAATAGTTTAATACGATAAATGTATAGGGTTATAAGGAGTTAGTTATCAACTCTCATTTTGTTTCTTTGATTTCAGTATTGAGGGCAACTTGTTGACAGTATAATGAGTATAAATAGAGGAATTTAGTTCTAAATGTTTTTGTTGTTGCTCTGTTCTGCTTGTGTTACACACACCAAGACCCCTGGCAGTTCTGTTAGCCCCTTGAGCTGTGGATCTGCCCAAGGTTTCTTCCTTGGTAAGGGAGTTTTTCCTTGCCCCTGTTGCTCTTGGGTGCTCCTTGTTGGTGCCCCCCCCCCCCCCAATTCCAATCCTCCCTCACCTTTCTTATGCAGCCCTTGCCACTTAATCTACTAAACCCCTCTTCTACTGCACTTTTTACCCCCCCCCCCCCCCCTTTGCACAAATAGGCTGACACCAGACATAATTTCACTGCATTTCTTACTTCCAGTAACTATATGCATGTGACAATAAACTTCCTTGTATCCTTGTATCCTTGTTCTGTTTTGTGAACAACATTAAGGCGTTTGTTGAAGGGCATATTATATATTTATGTGCGTGCAGTGTTGAACAACTGTTTTTGATGTGGTAACTGTCGATTTGGTATGCAAAAAAGAACATGAACACCACATTACAAAAACAAAGACGGACCCAAGAGGGAATGTGATAAATAATGCAGGCTAGTGTTAATGTTGAAACTATGTCGGAATTAAACAGGTTTTACTTAACAATAGCGTTACAAGAGGGTTGTGATGTTAATTAGCCTTAAGGGATATCATTGTTGTACACAGATGAAATGTGTCTTCAGTTTACTCCACAAAAACAAATGCTACCAGTATCTCTTAAACAGAGGTCAGTTGAAACTCCTTTTTAATGAAAAAAAAAAAAAAACAACAGCATGTGACTCATACATAACTCACAGACAGACAACATTGTGGCAATATCTTATATATATAATATGTATTGTGTGAGGCATTGCTTCGTACATTTAGTTATGAGAAACCACGGTCCTCAGTTGTGGCAAGCTTGAACAGCAGAGAATAAATTTCAATGCAACGTTCTTGTTCTTTTTTGAATGCAGAGATCCAATATTTCTAATTGAGCATCTGATGCGGAGAATATTGAGCAACAATAAAACGCTGTAGACTTGGCAGAACTGATGGCACTGAAAAGCCTCCATCAGACCTAAAGCAAATCAGTGTTAACATGTACAGTGTTCTTCCCCCCCTCAAAAAAAAAAAAAATTCTCCATTTTTCTTTTTCCTCTTCAAGTACAGGGTGACAATTGACATTTTTGAAATGACAGATACACATTTGCATGTCAAGTGAACTCTATTGTTTCATGTGCAGCAGAACAAAAATGCCAACCCAGTAAAAAAAAGAAAGAAAGAAGCAGCTTGTAGCTTGTATAGCACCGCTGTACTGTAAAATAATAATAAAAATACAAAAATACAGACAGTCAATGGGCAATGTGGCCTCCAACAGTACTACTAGAGGACACACATACAAAACATGGCCGAGAAAAATCAATTACAGTACACTTTCTCTGCACCAGCCTGTCATAATGCCTGCAAAACTCAGTCATAAATTACAGTTATCATGTGACACTACTAAGGAGCATCACAGCAGATTTTCATTATATGATATATTCATTATTCAACATACAGTACATATAAAAAACTTTTGTGTATATATAGCACCGTGTTGTATTGAATGGTAGTATGACTGACCATGAGAACTTTATTATGTAAAGCTGTACAGTAATAATATGAAATGGAGCATTGTGGGGGGGACAGAAAAAAGGTCAAGATAGACAAGAGCATTTGTATAGAGGGTGAAGGTACCTGGAAATCTCAATCTTGATTCTACACAGCACATTAGGAAAGAGAGCTAAAAAACTGAAACCCCTCTGAAGATGAACCTGATGGCCACAGACAAAATTGGATCATTTTTCACTCCTAACCACTGAGCTTACCCAAATGTGGTGGGGTAAAATCTTTTCATATGCCAGTTACCCTTTCTGGGAAGAAATGGGATGCAGTTGGCCTTTGGAAAAGGCCCATTTGGGTGCAAGTTAGGAAAAGATAGCACGGAAACAAGAGCAAGGTACATTTCAATGTTTATTCTAGAGGAATTGAGATAAAACTGAGTTGAATGTTAAGCATCTAAATATATTTTCTATATATATATATATATATATATATATATATATATTTTAATTTATAGTCAAAATTGATTGACTATAAATTGTCAGATTTATTTCAGCTGGCACAGAAAGTTTTTTGTTTGGCGTTCAACGTGTTTTGCTTTATATATCTAATGAATGTGATGTGTGGTTGATTTTCTAATGCAAATGCTTTTATTATAATTAGAAAAAATCAATGTTGTTTAATTAAACTAATGGTAATTTTTTGTCAGTATAATCATGTACAATCAAACTTCTGAAGCATGTGCAGATGTTGGCTACATGTATACGTGAAACTAAATGAGGCAATTTCATTTCAAATGTTGATCTCAGAACCAGTGGTGAAAGTGCCAACATGTTGTTTTCAAATGATCAGTTTACACTGTACATTTGTTTTCAGATCATTATGTTGCCATGGGGAGCTGTTTGTAAAACACTGTACATTGTTCTATCCTCCACAGTTTTTGCACATTTAATATTGGTATTTAAGATTAATACAAGGTATTATTTCATATTTCTTTCATAAATACTATGCTTGGCAGATTTGCAGCAATTTTCCTAAACATGTACTGTATGAAAAAAGTTACAGTTTAAAATTGTAGTGCATTTCTTTTACATTTGGCAATATTACATGTGCAAAAACTGTGCTGGATAAAATAATGTGCAATGTTTTACAAACTGCATCCCATATATTACAGTGATTATAGACATTGTGTGATAGCACCTAGCAGAAACTGAGGACTAAAAGTTCTTCTCCTTAAGCCCTTTTCACTGACAAAGTAGCACTATTTTTGGTTCCTGTTGTTAGCAAGGCTGTTGAATTGACCACATTGCAATTTAAAATGATGCATGGCAACCAACGAGGCATGAAATGAGAGATAATTGTTTGAAAAATAATGTGCGTGTTAGAAATCAAACTTGTGTGAAATGGTTGAAATGCCCCATTTGATAGATAACTCAGGGAAATTTAAAGCTTTACAGAGCTGAATTACACATTGATAATAGTGGTTTGTCATGCCACGGAAGAGTCGGATTATTGAGCGATATTATCAGTTAAGGCTGAATTAAGCCCCTTCGATGGCATGGCTTTGCACTGAGAGAGGGCGTTTGTGTTTGATTAAATTTAATCAGTCTATATTGATTCAGAATATGACCTATCATTTCCATTAAATTCTTCCAGTCGATATGACATAATTAAATGCAAATATGGCAAAGTTTGCCAGGCTGTCCTTTGAATCACAATATCAAACCCTCAAAGAACTGGCACCTTTAGATTATTTCCATCAAATGCAATGCTATAAAGTATACATATACTGTATGGATGACAAAAATATATGCAAAAAAGAAAAACAAATAAACAAAAACACAAACGTTAGCACCAATTCAGTATTCTGAAACTAAAACATAACAAACTTTACAGTATACATGATTACTAGTGAACCAATGGATTGTCGTGATCCAAACAAGTAACACAGATGTTCAGCTATTTGTCTTGATGTGCTTGCTACTGGTATCACCTGCTTACCCATATGCATAGCTAAAGAACCAAGCTTTCTTTTGTATAAAATATATACATAAATAACAGTGCTTTTTACCTGTGATGTGGTTCGTATCAGGTGAGTTCTGTGTGATGCGTCATTGAGAAGTGCATCTGTCATAAATAAGGGAGGAGGAGGGTGAGATGACCCTAGTGCTTGGCATTTGGTCTCAGGAGAAGTCAGATCCAGTGGCTGAGTATAGCTTACAATGTATTTTTCATGTGTATTTACTGCCATCAATCAGTGGTGGATTAGTTATATGTAATAAACAATGGCATTCCTTTGGTAGAATAATTGGTTTCCTAAAGGAAATTTATGTTGGCACTTTCGCCGAAAAACCAATTTGTTTGTGAGTAGGCCTGTGTTTTTCTAACCCATAAGACTGTGTGACGTCCTTCTACAGAAGGAACACTGGCACTGGTGTCCTGCACCTATGCACAAAACAAACAGGCAGACTTGGATACAATGGTACACAGTCAGAACGGCGTTATCATAAAATGATGTCACTCACTCATCTCAGCCAATCAGAACTTTATATGACATAACTTCATTGCTATATTGGGGTTATCGGAAAGCATCCTTTGTACAACACATTGTACATTGTGACATAGTCACAAAGACTATCTAGCTGTTTGGACAAGTGAACATGGACTGGATTTTTACTTTGAGAGGAAACATTCAACACTACTGAAATACTTCCATGATAAATAATATGAGCTTACATTAGACACGAGTGGTACTGACCCTAAAGGCAGTGCATACACTCTTTGAATGAAGATCGCAAACAACTATAGTGACTAAATGCCAAGCGCTAGTCCAAAAGGCTAGATGTGTTTTCATCCCCACACTCCCAGAACAACAGGCTCATTTGGCTTGTGCCGATCGCAAAACCCTTACAGGTCCAATTTTACGTTCAACTTACACTGTCGCAACTCTTAAGGTTGCTGGAGCTCTAAGAGTTTCCTGACAAGACAAGTTGTTCAATATCTCTTAACTATTGCAGCTGATACCCAAAACAAGGGCCTCCATCCTTCAACAATCAGCTGTTCACCAGATGGTTCTAGCCAGAACCAACCAGGGTTCCTTTAAAGGGGACAAGTGGAGAACCTTTCTGTCTGAGGGTGTGGAAGGGAGATGGGTTGGGGACTGCGGGAAGTAGGGGGAGTGCAGGTCAACTCTTCTGCTGCATTTTCTGTGCGTAAAAGTCCCGGCACGTCTCGCAGCAGCGCTGGTACCAACGCATGTCCGTGCAGAGGTTTTTCTCCCGGATGACCTTGCAGTACACCGGCCACTGGTCCCGCAGGCACTTAAACGTCAGGGCAGCTGAGAACACGGCACACAGAAAGGAAGAATTACTTCATGTTATAGTAACAGAAAATAATGTTAACAGAGTCATGGTGTATGGTAACAACTGTATTGCATTAGGTACTAGCTTACATAGCAAAATCCTTACAGTATCAAATGGCATGGTATTGCATTCTGAGGATTTTCAGATATAATTTGTACAATTGGTTTTATTATGTTCTGCTGTGGCAACAAGCATCTTTGCACTTGCGGGAAAGTAAAAATGATAGTTCATGTTTTCTAAAAAATTATATTAAAACATATTTTTCTTATTTCTGCAATTGCAACCATGATAGTTTGTGCAACAGAATGCATTGAAAAGACACGTACAAAGAATTTGTATCTGACAAAAACAATTACATTTTAAAATCTCCCTCAAACTTCCATACACACACACAATGTTTTTCCATCTATTTCAACCACAAATAACTGTGTAACAATGTATTCACCAATAGATGGCAGTCTTGAGTAAGACTTACTGTGCTCACGCCATGCCAGAAACAATCAGAGTCTCCACAGAAGGTCAAACAGTAACAGTCAAAGAAGGGAAAGAATAATCCTCCTTTAAAGCCAATATAAAACCACTAAATTACATTTATACCGATAGCAAGGCAAAAAACATGCATACAGGATACTGTTTGTCAATGCTACCGTCTCCCCACAAAATCCCCTGTGGTTGTAGACAGCAAGACTGCACAGGCTGTGCAGATTCATGGACGGGGGAAAGGCAGGATTTACAGTGGGGGGGGTGGGGGGGGGGTGTAAAATTACAGAGTGTATGAATGCAAATCCACTCACACCAGTGATGAGACCGGGGCCACAGAGTCCCAGAACCCCCCACATTCATCAAGCAGCGGGCCCAAGGCAGAAGCCTCCGGGCCCAGCCACAGCTGACAGGAAGAGTCGAGGACAGCTGACTTTCATCTCACGCCTGCTGGATGAGGTGGAACCATCCGCCAACCCCCCCTACCACACACCCCTTCCCCAAACCACACACACAAACACACACACACACACACACACACACACACCCACACACACAAATCTCCCTTATCCAAACAACATTATATTATCTTTATATTGCGTTCCGTCTGCGCGCGCTAGAAGGCTTTGAAGGAACTCGTCATCAGTGTCCCAACGGCGCGTTGACATACTTATTGAGGTGAGCGCCCCCGCAAACGAAACAAGGGAGTTGTAAACATCGGCAGGGGCCAACACGGTCCCCGGACCACCAAGAGTTCAAAACCAGGGAAGGGGGAGGAGGAAGAGGAGGGGAGATTTTAACAGAATGTGGCACGTGCCGACGGCATTTTTGGGCATTGCGGGTGGCACTCATCTTTCAGTATGTCATACAAGAGAAATGCCAACTGCTCAATTCAAGCTCAACTATGTGGCTGTGGCTAGATAATGGTCACACAATCTGCTATTCTATATGGAATTTTGCTTAATGTCTTGGAATATCGTGGGGGTGAAAAAAAATCTTCTTGGACCAGACTCTCTAAAAGGCTGCTGAAATCCTTTCCAAACACACCTAGAGTACTGATCAACAGGAAAAAATGTAATCTATCATAACTTTTTTTTATTTGAGTTCTGCAGAGTATGACGTTCCAACAGTCCTAGTTGTGTTCTACAGCAACACATTATTGGTCTCAAGAAGGCTCAAATGTCCATGTTCTGCCGTATTGCTGCATTGGTGTTTATGAAGGTGTCACACAAAGCACACATGCAGTGCGGTGATTATGTGGGGCCACACTAGATTCAGAGTAAGGGGTTAGCCTGGGCTGGGCTATGCGCGCGCACTAAGGTCACATTGGCAATTACAACTCTGACAAAAGACAGGTGCCCCACTGCAAGGGGAGTTATAAACACCTGCAGGTGCTGGCAGCCAACGCACCAAACAGAGATAAACATTTTAATGGGATTTGGCACGAGCACAGTACCGTTCCGTGCCATGGAAACCACTGGAATATGTTGTTTAATAATAAAAAAGGAAAAACAGGGTTCTGACCAATATTGCTAGACAGATCAAATCCAAAAGAGATCTTTAAGGTGATGTGTAGCAAACCTTTGGAAATCGGACATTAAGCACTTAAAATTGCACATTGGTACAACACGATGGCACGTGTTGGTTTCTCCAAACCCTATATGACCTGGCAAGGGAGGGAGTAGTGCATCCTGGGTAAATATGCGCGACACACACTTTCCAGATGCAGAGGAGGAGAAGCTGGATTGGGAGAAGGGGGAGGGGGGCGGAAGGGCAGTAGCGGGGTGGGGATATGTGTGTGTATGTGTGTGTGTGTGTGTGGGGAGGGGGGTAAACTAGAGCCAGCTGTGGCGAGTCCCTCGACGCGAGCTGCCCCTCATTTTTTCTTCTTCTTTTTTTTGGTGGGCCCGGGGGGAACCCCCTCGCTCCTCGCCAGGGTAGTGCGGCCGAGTGCAGCTGCATCTCGCCCGAGAGACGACGACGTGGACGCGAGCCACGGGGCCGCGGCTATAAACACGGTGCCATAACGGACAACTCTCGCTAGCCCTCCCAGCTGCTGCTGTCCCCCCCCCCCCCCAACTAACCCCACCTCCTCTCCTCGCCCTGATGATAAATGATAACCGCCTTCCCAGAAGGCTTAACGTTCGCCTGAGCTTGTCTAAAATCATTGTTCTCTAAACACTGAGACGAGAGCTGCCATAGTGGCCCCTGCTAGTGGAAACGTGTGTGCTGTGGACACAGGAATAGCATCACACAACGGCAGCCAAAACAGCAGCAGCTCAGTGGGCATAGAACTGACAAGAGCCATACCTAAGATCAAAGGGCATTTGCTTACTATGGAATAGTCTTGAGTAATGCATGTCTTATGTTAACTGTGTGAGCACAATGCGTAGGACGGCTATAATGCAGCGACTGATTTCCATTGCCTCAGACAAGCTCAATGGATCACAGAGCAATGGGTTTCATGGATAACAAATATGATTTGTTACCAGGTATCTGTGCGTGGCCCTGCCCTGGAAAAATGAGTATGTGGTTTTCATGAAAACATTTATTGCGAAGAGAGGGGCTCAAACTTTCCATGCCAGCACTCCCCCAATTAATTGTTTTTGTCTTGAGTGGCCTCAAAATGAATTCAAGATAGCCGACTGGAAAATCGACATGATGTGTGCGAGCCGTTGGAAAGTGGCTGGGCGTACCAAATGACGGAACGTTCGGCAGGGCCCAAGTTGATGCATGATGCCGTCAAGCTAAATGGTCGCTGAGGTTTGGAAATGGTGCTAAGGCTTTATGCGCCCTGGTGTTTAAGTGACAAATGAGGTGAGACTCACTGACACAGACTCGACTCGATCATGTTAGCTTTTCGCGAAATGCATTTGCAACGGCCTGAGACCCCGACTGGCCCCTGCATGAGCCGATTGAAGACGCTGTCTCAGGAAACACCGGACACATTTGGATAGTGCCAAACTGCCCTGTAAAACTCCAACATCATTAGGAATGTTTGAAGTACTCTCTCTACCTAATACAAGGCTAATGGAAAAAAGGTTCCACATTGACACGCAAAAGTTGGCCTTCCAAACAAATCTGAATTTAATCCAAAGTCACCAAGAATAAACGATTAATCTCAGAACAGCACATTTTCACATCATATTACAAGTAAAATCAGGGAAGCCTTGTGTGTCACTTCCCCACATCACTTTACACTTAGTACTCATTCATCAAATAATGACTGTACACATCACTGTAGACAGGGGTTAAAGCTATTATTGGACTTTGGCTTATTTTGGACTTTAGTTTAATGCTGAAAATGGATTCTGGAGGTGGCAACAGTCATCATTTATCAGTCATCGCAGTGTGTGATTATTCTCCCATTGGGTTTTTCTCCAGCGTTGGCAGGACACAGGAGGAATGAATGTACCCACCTAAACGCGGCGAGGTGATGGTGTTGACGTTGATCTTCTCGTTGCAGGGCTGCTGCTGGCAGGGTCGGTACGCAGCTGGTTTCTCAGACGAAAAACACTCGTTGCCGTGGCGCCCGGTGATCTTGTGCATGCATTGGATGACTCGGGATTGCATTCCTTTCCCGCAGGTGACAGAGCACTGCAAATGCAGATTTGAGTATTACTTACACAAAGGGGTTTTGTTGATGTTAGCATATAATATGACGAGGTCATATTATTCATAATCAGGATGTTTTAATTAGAACCCCCTCCAACACACACACACACACACAAACAAACACATACACACACTGTTATAGCTTTGGTGAGATCATTTTTCTTGTGATCCACTGACCCATATCACAAACTAGTACTAGAAGTTAGTGCCAAGATTCTACAAAAACTGAAATGAGCAAACAGTATAGCCATGGTTAAAGCCAAACACCAGGTTTTCTTTTGGCCTGTGCCTGATCTGATCCTAGTCCTTGCCAAATATGACCCCCACCTCCCCTTTCCAACCCCAATCACACACACACACACACACACACACACACACACACACACACACACACACACACACACACGCACACACACACACACGCACGCACACACACACACACACACACACACACACACACAGAAATATATACACCACACTCACACACACACTCCAGCTCACCACAGCACACACACAGTGCAGAGTGAATTGAAACAGGAGGCATGGAGATGAGAAGTGGCAAGAGCCAGGCGTACAGATCCTCCTAATCCCTTCTCCCAAACCCAACGTCCTGATTTTTTACATTCACCCCTTTTAATGCTTTCAATTTGGCAACAGAATGAAAGGAAGAAAGAGAGGGAGAGAGAGGCCGAAGGAGAGAGGTAGAGAGAGAGGGAGAGAGGGAGAGGGAGAGTGGGAGAGGGAGAGAGAGAGGGAGAGTGGGATCTCTGGAGATGAAATCCATAAGCTTTCAACTTCAAGCTGTTCTACATGCAGGCTTCATAATGCATTTACATTCAAGGCACTGTTTAAATAACAGACAGCTGCGTTGCCTGAAACAATATGTAAAAGATCAGTCCATGTTTGCATCCATTGTAAGAGGCAGCATCGGAAAAAGGCTTCTGTGCTCACATTAGCCAACTTCAGTCACATCTTGCCATTTGTCTTCGGTGAATACTGACAGTAGACATGCATCGGAGTCCAGACAAAAGATGGCCATCTCGGTCACTGACAGAATGTTCTGAATGACAAAGTAGAGGACATTATGCCAAAACCTAAGGCTGAAGTTTTCTTTTATGATGTGGGATGTTTTGGATCTCCGCTCGTCTGAAACGGGAATTACTCTTATCGGTTTATCGAACAGTGAATGGGGGAAAAACCCATAATGTCATTTCATTTTGTGGTTGCCGTCAGGCCGACGGTGATGTTGCGATCAGGAAAAAACGAAAAAAAGGAAAGTCAAAAAGAAAACAAAAGACTAAACAGAACACACTGAAAGAGACAGAGTGTGTCTCTGAAAGGTTGTCAGCCACAGACAGACAAGGGAATAGCTGAAAACAAAACAGCTTTCCCACCGGCCTTTGAGCCGTGCCAGCCAGCGGGACAGTATCCACAAGGCAGAACCCCCATCTGGGACAACTGTTTATACAGTTGAAATGTGGATTATTGGTATTGCCACTGTCCGGTAAACATCAAGGAGATTCGCAGTACATTGAGCAGCGAAAGCAAACGTGTCATTATCGCATGGCTCAACTGCGCTGCAGTGCAAACGGTCTCGCCGGTCATCAGCTTGGGTCGGGTCGCTCTCTTCTAACTCTTGGCCCGTTCGTTGGCGAGCTCCGCACAATGGCTTGTGGCTACAAAGTTGGCCACGGTTAAAATAATACCCAGTATCCAACTCGGTGGAGGTTTTTTTTTTTGGGGGGGGGGCGCAGTGGGAAGCTTTCACCTCCTGCTCGACACTGCTGCGCCAGCAGCTGCTGCTGCAGCGGCGGCTAGTGGTGGAGCAGCTGGCCAAACCTGTGCGGCAGGACACTGCTCACTAGCCCCAACAGCCTCCTCAGCTCTTCAGCCTGCGTTGGTGTCAGGCTGTGGGAACTGCCGAAGACGTCCATCTGGTGCTCCTTAGTTGGGGAAGGGGTGTAGGGGAGGTGGGGGAGGCGAGACATGGGTGGGGGGGGGGGGGGGGGGGGGGGGTACATGGTGTGTGAGTGTGTGTGTGTGTGTGTGTGTGTTGGAAGTTGGGGGGAGGGGGGGTGGGGTGGTGGGTTGTGTGCACCAAACTGTGAGTGAAATCTAATCTAATCAGCGAAAATGAAAGTGTCTGTCAGTGAAAGGGGGAGTGGTGTGTGTGTGTGTGTGTGTGTGTGTGTGTGTGTGTGAGGGGGTCTGGGTGTTGCTCTATGGGGATGAAGCTGGAGGTCTGGGGGGAGCACACGGGTGGGGATGGGGGATGGAGGCGTGAGCCGTCAGGCTGACTGACAGTCGACCGACCCCAATCCCTGACCCCTGGTTCCTGTGAAATACAACATGTCTGAGTGCACCTTGTCACTCACCAGGGGAACAGAGGCGAGCGGCAGCCAAGATCTGCCCATATAAGAGATTACACACACACACACACACACACACACACACACACACACACACACACACACACACACACACACACACACGGAAGGCTCCAGAAGACTACTGCCAGCAGCACCCCCACCCACCACCTCCACAACCACCCATTTTACGTGCCCCACTTTCTCTAGAACATGGGATGATAAAAGGATGTAAAAAAGGAAACATGGAGAGAAAGAGAGAGAAAGAGAGAGAGAGAGAGAGAGAGAGAGAGAGAGAGAGGGAAAGAGAGAGAGAAAATAGACGCCGGGCGAATGGAAGTGTAGCGAACATCAACCGACTTAAGCATGGAATGCTGAATGCCTGTGCATCAAAGGTGGGGTCAAGTCAGTCTCAGTTTCAGGACAAATCCAGGAATGAATCCAGGGAAAAAGGGGGCTTTGGATCGTTTTCTGAAAATGGGGTTCTTGAATAAATTAGGACCTGCCTGGACTTCTAGGCACGCTACTAGTACATCTGTGTCTCACAGGGTGGACGCTTTATAGCCAACACCAATGGGTTTCATACCCAAGAGGGAAAAGGGCTCATTGTGAAATTATACCTTTAAGTTCTTTGCACATCAGCAAGGTCTTTCAAGTAGAACTCAAAGCAATGGAGTTTTCTGTTAAGCTGAGCTACTAGGGGCTAACTACACCACCTGGTAATGAGTTCATCCACCAGAATAGATATATGCTGCTGAAATATCTATCTTGGTTGTACTGTCAATTTAGTGTAATTATTTGTAATTAATACGGTTGAACATGGAGTTTTGAGGCATGTTTACTACTGATAAGTGTGTGCACGTGTGTGTGTGTGTGTGTGTGTGTGTGTGTGTGTGTGTGTGTGTGTGTGTGTGTGTGTGTGTGTGTGTGTGTGTGTGTGTGTGTGTCATGGCTCACCTTGGCCCAGTCCCCAGTCCTCCAGATGTAGCACTTGGAGTAGTCC
The DNA here is from genome assembly GCF_018492685.1 of Alosa sapidissima. NCBI lineage: Eukaryota > Metazoa > Chordata > Actinopteri > Clupeiformes > Clupeidae > Alosa > Alosa sapidissima. Next base: position 13,264,059 of record NC_055969.1, read on the forward strand.
TCGCACTCCTCCACCTCGCGTGGGAGCGTACTCAGGTCACACTTCTTACGTGGGTTGGTGCACTTCACCAGGCGATGCCGCGCTCCCTGCCCGCACTTGGCTGAGCACTGCAACGCCAACCAAAACACAGTGAGAGGCACACTTAGGCACTGCTACGCCAACCAAAACACAGAGAGAAACACACTTCGGCTGCATTTAGACAGGAAGGCACTAGCTGTTGTGTTGTGCCAAGAGCCCATGGAATGTTAAAGCAATTCAACAACATCTAGCTATGACAGGTAAAATAACTGTTGGCGATGTGAACTGTGTGACTAATGTCAACTTTTGAAGTGACAAGCAATGGACAATAAGCGAATCCCCATATGTCTGCATGAGGCTTTGCCCTTCAACCACCCTGACCCTCCTCCTGCAGTCTGCACTACCCCTCTTTCCCTCTTTCAATCTCATGGGCCACCACATACTATCATGTTCGCATCCCATCTGCCTTTGGGATCACACTATGGGATCAAAGGTAAATCTACTGCTGTCTCTAGCACCCTCCAACTCAACCACTTCTACCACCATCACCATCTCAATCTCATCCCACCCCACACCCTCCCCGATGCCCACAGATGTTTTGCCTCAGCCACCCCCCCCCCCCCCCCCCCCCCCGGCCCTTTCTAGAACATTCTCTTCCCTCCATCCCCAGGTGAGTTATGGACTTCAGTCTAACCCCCAGGTAACCCTCCCCTCGGACACTAAATCACGACGGGCTACGATTGTGGAGTGCAAAAAGAGGAGTGTTTTTTTTTTTCAGCGTGGGGATCATCTTCCTCCATGACACGTTACATGCAGCAGATGGGAGAACGTGTCCACCGAGGCCTCTGTGAATTAGTGTCCGACGCGAGCTTTGAACTCATTTAGAGAGACGGACATATTTTCTTATTATTGCCAGACAGTTTGACATGGTTTCATTTCTTGGCTCAATCTTTCACCTCTTTTTGTCATCGGCGCGTCCAAGTGTTTACTTAAAGGGACATTTCGTTGTGTGGTTAACCTTTGACCTTGTGAAGAAACAAAGGGACACCTGGCTGAGATACTGCTGAGCTGAGTTCCTTACAAATCAAGACAAAGACCACTGAACTCAACACCAAGTGGAAGACAAGCAGAGACACGCTCACTCCAGGAAGAGGAAAGTCGTCCCCTTATTGGTCGTCATGGAAACAGGTGCTAAGGCGGATAGTATGAAATCACTAAGTGTGTTTTTGTGTAAAAACATTCCTAGCATCTAGGCAATTTGGAGTGTGTGTTACAGTACTATACTGCCAAACAATAATGCATAAACTGTAAGCAAGTGCATTTTAATGACTTTGCAATGTTGTTGTCAGCTTTAAAAAATCAACCAAATAAGATTTTGGAGTTGCGTGAAAAAAGGTTTTTGGATGTGACTCCCTTTAGAAAAAATACTGGGTCTTCTGCTTTTATCGAGTGCCAGCAAGATGGAACCGAGGTGAAAGGGAGTGAGAGGTAAAGAGAGAGAGGGAGTCAAAGAGAAAAAGAAGAAACGAGAGTAGCAAGAGAACATTGGCAGAGGACACCAGTCGTCCAACAGGTGCTTCAAACGCATCACCCCCCCCCCCTCCCTCCATCAAAAATGACCTCAGTGGTCCCTACTCCCCCTCTTCCTCCATTCCCTGCGTACCTCGGACCACACACCCGCCTCCCAGACGGTCAGGCAGTCCTGGCCCTCGCAGCGTTGCAAGGCGGCCGGCTTTTGGCCGGCGCAGTCGCGGTCTCGGGCCTTGACCTGCGTGCCGTTGGGCAGCTGCTGGGTGCAGGCCACCTGCCGGTTCTGGGAGCCCTTCCCACAGGTGCGTGAGCAGGCCGTCCAGTCCGTCGTCATCCACCTGCTCAGACAAAACACACCAGGCAGCAACACATGGAGACGGTTACTATCATTTCAGACAAACAATTTCAGACAAAAACAGCTCATGGTGTACAGATTATATTAAAAATTGTGAATGATTACTTTAATTATTCAAACAATTTTAGATGAAAAACAGTTGAAACCACTTAATGTTCCATTGAACTATTAAAGGGCATATGGAGTAATACTGTATATCACTGAGCAGCACAATTCAGGAGATATTGAGCAGATGCCTCGTCATGTCATCATGGGGTGGCAGTGGCTCAGGAGGTAGATGTACCTGTAGGTAGAGGAAGGTTGCCGGTTCAAGCTCTACTCCTCCTGACCCTGTGAAAGTCTCCTTGAGCAAGACACTTAACCCCAGTGCTCCCAATGAGCAGGTGGGCGCCTTGCATGGCAGCCTCCGCCATCGGTGTGTGTGTGTGTGTGTGTGTGTGTGTGTGTGTGTGTGTGTGTGTGAATGGGTGAATGTGAGGCATGACATTGTAGAGCATTTTGGGTGCTCAAAGGAGTTGAGTAAAGCGCTATATAAATGCAGTCCCTTTAAGTAATAACCTCTTATCTGCCTCCATATCCCACTACAGATGCTCTTCCAAGATGACCTCTTTCCCCATCTAACTGGACATTGGAGTGGCCCAGTCGAGTCCAGTGCCACCACAGACCTGTGTTTCCTTTCACCGCCTGAGCTGGTATGTGGCAGTAAGGCACTGCGGGCCTCTCGGCCAACGGCCTCATGTGCTACAGACAGCGTGAACCCTGAGAGCTACTAGGCCATCTGTGGGACAGATGTGATGAGGTCTGAGGTGGATTTGTGGTGTCCATCCCCCTCCTGTCCATATGGGAGGGAAAAGGGGGAGAGAAAGAGAGAGAGATAGATAAAGAAGGAGAGGTAAGAAGAGTAAATTCTG
>NC_055969.1:13274372-13329372 GCF_018492685.1 Alosa sapidissima
CAGAAGCCTCTTGGCGTTAAAGAGTCAGTTAGTCTGGAGCCCAGAGCCTGTGCGTGTTTACTCTCACACCTGACGAGCTGCTTCTCCAGTAGGCCTACTTAATCACTCAGGTTATACATTACACTCATTAATTTGAGTTACTGCTGGGAACGTGAAGCCCTGGCCTTTACACTGGCCCATTTTGCTTATAGTGTGTAGTAGGCTCAGATTTCGATAAGAACCAAACATGGGAGCAGTTCCAAGGGGGTGGGCAGTGTCTTTTACCATGTATCTGCAACATGGGGCTAAAAAATCATTTTCTCTAAACAGTTGAAACCTTAACCTTAGCGAGTTCCAGGATATTCCAGAATTTAGGCATTGGGGAGTTCTAGGGAATTCTATTCAAGAATCTTTTCGCCCTTCAGACATTTTGTCTTTTATCAGAGCTTCTCATGATGTAGGCTACTCATTTTGCTCGCCAATGCAACACCAGCGCTGCAGTCATGTGACCTATCGTGGTGACCATACCTGCTGTTCCGCGAGTGTGGTTGAAGTCCCCCTTGATGACTTTGCAGGACTTGCCGTTCCCATTGCAGACGCCACAGTGGTCTTCTCTGGCCAGGGAGCCCAGGATACCATCACACCCCACTTTCTGCTCCAACACACACACACAAATACACCCAAACACACACACACACACACACAGACATAGACCAAGAGAGAGAGCAACACACATTAGATATTGGCAAGCACACACATCCATATCACAGTGCAGCTCTGACTAGCTGGAAGCAAAACACTAGGAATATTAGATATCAGATGATCGTCTGATATTCGGTTTTATCCATTACAAAATGAAAGGCAAATATTGCACATCCATGCCAGGCAAACATTGGCCACGGGCCCTTGGCCTTCCTCACACTCATAATCAGACTAAAATATACTACTGTGGACAGATTTTCTTTAGCAGTTTCAAAACAGGGGGTCTGCTAATAGCTAGCTGCCCACATGAAAACAGACAGATTACCGTGTATTACGGTAGATAATATATCACTGGGCATCGTTAGCCTCTCAGCGATAAAACACATCGCCCAGTCTGCACATCAGTGCGTCAGTACATCAGTAAATGTCAGCACATATCCTCTGCATCCCTCTCTGTTCGCAGGTTAGCCTTTCTCTGGCGTCTGGCAGGAGGCACAGAGAGAATCCCTTAAGTCAGGCAGAGCGTCCAGGTATGACGGATGAGCAGTGGGAGAGTGAAGCCATGACAACCTTCTGGACGTGCTCCCTCCGTTTTGGAAACAGACCTCGGAGGCTGTCTTTGTGTATATGTCTGTGTGTGTGTGTATGTGTCTGTGTGTGTGTGTGTGTGTGTGTGTGTGTGTGTGTGTGTGTGTGTGTGTGTGTGTGTGTGTGTGTGTGTGTGTGTGTGTGTGCATGTGGAGGGGTGGGGGGGATTTCAACTGAGCTTTGATGGATAGAGGAAGGGAACTGCACACACACTCAATAGACTATGGACTATGAACTTTAGAGATGAGACTGTGGAGAGCCAAGTCTGAACAAGGGCTTATCTCTCTCTCTCTCTCTCTCTCTCTCTCTCTCTCTCTCTCTCTCTCTCTCTCTCTCTCTCTCTCTCTCTCTCTCTCTCTCTCTCTCTCTCTCTGTCTCTCTCTCTCTGTCTGTCTCTCTCTGTCTGTCTCTCTGTCTGTCTCTCTGGTTGTGCCTAAGGAAGAGACCAAGAAGTTGTACCTGACACGTTCCATTGGCACAGATGCCAGATTCCAGGGTTCCACATGAGGTGCCGTCCAGGACCTTCTCGGCTAATAGCATGGGCTGCTCTTTACCAGAGGAGGAACAGAAGAGGGTGCATGGCCTCTCTGGAGGAAAGAAGAGATAGACAATGATAGTGAGACAGAGAGAGGGAGAGAGGGAGAGAAAGAAAGAAGAAGAGAGAGAAGATGAAGTGGAAGAAGAGGATGAAGAAGAGAATGAGAAAAGAGAGAGAAAGAAAAAGAGAGAGAGAGAGAGAGAGAAAGAGAGTGAGTGAGAGAGAGAGAAGAGAGAAGGTCTGAAAATGGTCAATCAGTCAACACGCAGCACTTTGCACATGGCTCAGCACCTCTGTGTTTATGGGAGTGGAGTAGGAGAGAGGGAGAGATGTAAACCAGGGGCCGCACTGCACACACACACACACATACACACACACGCACACACACACACACATACACACACACACACACATACGCACACACACACACACACACACACATACGCACACACACACACACACACACACACACACACACACACACACACACACACACACACACACACACACACACGGGCTCCACACACTTATTGTAAACAGAGACACAGCCTGAGCCACATGGGCACGTTTCTGTCACACACAAATATACACACACAAACACAGACACACAGTACACACACACACACACAAATACACACACACTCTCAAACATTTACAAACATGCACACGCTTACATATATATGCTTTATTACATACACATGAATACACACGGCAACACACATTCATACACACACACACACACACACACACACACACACACACACACACACACACACACACACACACACACACACACACACACACACACGGGCTCCACACACTTATTGTAAACAGAGACACAGCCTGAGCCACATGGGCACGTTTCTGTCACACACAAATATACACACACAAATACAGACACACAGTACACACACACACACACACATACACACACACTCTCAAACATTTACAAACATGCACACGCTTACATATATATGCTTTATTACATACACCTGAATACACACGGCAACACACATTCATACACACACAGACACACAGACACACACACACACACACACACACACACCACACACACACACACACACACACACACACACACATACACAGAGACAAACAAACATCTTTGAACAAATATTTGAGCCAGCACAGAAGTGTGGATTATACTTGTATTGCCCTAGTGTTGTTTCCAAGACAGGAAGAGGTCAGACAGAGAACAGGGCACCATGTTCACCGCATATAATTCAGAACTCAATCCACACCCAGTGGAAACACACATACAGTAATTATCACTTTAGGTCTGTAAATTATGTACACAGTGAAGTGAAAAGCTATTGAATGTATATATTCCTATAGACACATATGCATAGACACAGTTCACATTTTCTCATACATAAATGTTATATAAATGTTCACATACAGAAACACACAAACATAGACACAGACACAGACACACACACACACACACACACACACACACACACACACACACACACACACACACACACACACACACACACACACATTCATTCAAACACAGACTTACATTCCATTTCATCAACATCAGTGTTAAAAATGAACGAGGAGTCCTGCTTACATTCAACCAAGGTCAACAAATCTGCGACTCTCACGATTGTGTCACGACTGAATAATATCCAAAAAATTAAAAGACCCAATCTGCTTTCTAATTGTTGCAATCTGAAACAGAAAATCAAGCAGGATATTTTTCCCCCTTGACTTCGCCTGCAATCCCTCTTCCATAACAGACGTGAATGAGCATTACACAGTTTGATGCATCTGTACATATTTGAGGAGAGAACACACATACCTCCCCACCGTGCGTGTGAACTCAGCTGACCTTCTCCTTCAGAGGCTGTTCTGGTGTCAGTGGACATGCTAATGCCGCCTAAATCCGCTAGCAGCAGGGTTGCATTGACAACCGCGCTGGCTGCGGCAGATCTCACCACCCAGGAGCGGTGATGGACTGCTCGAGTCACCAGGCCAAGTGGTGACTGGACAGACAAAAAAAGGTTTTGAATGGGCCAACCTGCAACTGTGTCCTGTCACTTTAAAAATAGATTACAGCTCTTAGAATACAGTCTATTTAACCTTTGACCTTCATGCATCTAAAAAAGCCATGTTGTTTGTTTTTCCACATTCATTCTCAAAGCAACACCATCTGAATATTGGTATGAATTTGCTGTCAAAAACCGATGCGCTTTTAGGAGCGTTGTTTCACTATAGTCTAATCTGACAAGGATTGCCGCTTCCGATTCCGTTTTAACATTCCATATGTTATCTTAATGCAGAGGAAGTAGATTGGGAACCAAATAGAACGTTCAATCATTGTTTTTGTTTTTAAAGGTAAACAAAAACAATGCTTGACCCTTTCAACAAGGTAAACAAAAACAATGCTTGAACGTTCTATTTGGGCCCCAATCTACTTCCTCTGCATTAAGATAACATATGGAATGTTAAAAAGGAAGTCTTGTGGGGCCAACTATGATGCTGATAATGGAACTCTCTTGAAAGGGTCTATAGGGGTCGAGGCCCACTGTGCAGCCCTGACCTCGTCCTTGCCTCCACGCAGCGGTGGTTCCCGTCAGAGCATCTGCCGGGGTCGTCGCGCTCCTCCTCTGCTGCAGCGAGCGAACGAGGGAGGGAAGGAGCATGGGAAAGAAGAGCTCGCCTGGCTGACTGACGGACTAGACTGACTAGAGAGATTACTCCGTCAGCTCTCGGGACAGAGGAGAGGAGAGGAGAGGAGGGAGGGGAGGGGGGGGGGGAGAGAATGAGAAAAATAACGGGCATGTTTCGCATTCCACATGGCGGTTCTGGAAGAGCAGAGTGAGAGAGAGTGAGAATGAGAGAGAGACAGAGAGATAGAGAGAGAGAGAGAGAGAGAGAGAGAGAGAGAGAGAGAGAGAGAGGCCTTGTGCCTTTACCGAGACCAAAGCTCAACATCAGAACCAGCACTGAGCTGGAGATCCAACTCCAGGAGACTCTGTCTGGGACGCGGAAGACAGACAGCATTCCCTTACCCCATTCTCACCCCCATCCCCCCTCTTCGCAGGCTTTTTTATTGATGAGAACGATGTGAACATAGCTGTGGCGAGCAGAGGCCAACAGCGCTTTATCCAGAGAGCTATCTGTGGTGCCGCGTGACGTCCAGTAGGGAATGAACCTCCAGGAAAGATGTCTTCATTTAAAAAAAATAAATACAATTACAAGAAAACGTGATGAGACCGAGCAGGGAAGAGGAACGGTGTCGGCAATTTCTGCGACCGGTTTGAGGAATGGGAACATCTGTAGAGCAACACTCAACACCTACGTCAGTCCCCCCCCCCATGCAACATTATATTCACTTGCTGTTGTGTGGCCAGGATTATTTTGCCAATAAAACTGTATGAGTTCAGTTTCTCAGATCAATCAATTTAAACTGGGAATAATTGATGATATCCTTGGGATTACTGGTGAGCAACAATCTAGACTTTTAAGCCCAAATGAGAAATTTATAAGAGAAAAGAGACATAATATCATTGTTAGATAACACATTTCATAATTTAATATTTCTAGTGTAACATGGTTGTACAATCATGGTTGAGACACCTGTTGACACTTGACACTGGCTTATTTTTAGCGCCTTAGCAAATCTCCAGTATTTGACTTCAAATTCTGATGTTTGTAAGACAAAACCCACAAAGGGACAAAGAAAATAACAAACCGTATCTCTTTGTTACACTGATGATACACTAATGGTCATCTGAGCGACGAGAAGACAGACAAAGTACTCTCTAAACACATAACACACTATTATGGTCATCTATCATTGTCCAAAACCCATTACTTGCACTACACTTGCTACTCCGAATCATTGTGTTGGCTTCCAACAGCAATATTGGCCATGTTGTCCAGAAAATGTCATTAAGTTCCCCTTTCCTCCATAAGAATCCCCTTAGGTCGCATGGTTTGTGCCTTAATCATAAACTAATCTATTTGTATGACCTTCTTTTGATTGACCCTTCATGTTTGCATGCTACTATCAGCTATTCAGTTCCATCTCTGTCTGCTGCTGGGCTTAGACTAACGTGTGAATGCCAGACACACAAATCCCTCTGGCCAGGCAGTTAATGGATTTGTGGCTGTGTAGCTCTCAATGGGAACCTGGAGTTGAAATGAAATGTTGAAATGTTTAAACAAGATGCGGCCACACAGCGGGCGTCGTCTGCTGAGAGAAAGCACAACGATTTTCCCCCAAACACACTTATCTCTCTGTGACGGTCGAAAAGTGTATACAGTGTAAATATGGGTTTGAGCTGTATGTATGCCACGGTTCTGGCCACACAAGCAGGCAAGGGAAATTAATTGTGCTCGCACAGAAAAAAGCACAAATCTCGCTCGCATTGTGTTTTGGCGATCCCAGCCGCCATAAACATCCACTCCTCCATCTTTGAGCACTTAGGGTGCGCGTTCGCTCGCAAAAAAGTCGGGACAGGTTTACGCTGATTTGAGCAAGATGCCAAGACTTGGCAGCCAGGGGAAGGCGAGCACAAGGGGGACGGGGGGGGGGAAGGAGACGACGTGCTGCGATTGCTCCAGCCCTCAGACACTGGGAACCTGCAGCATTTGCCATCTCGCAAATATCTCGCCCAATGAGCCAAACTCTCTTTCACCGACACTGCGAAGCACTTAGGGGTTCTGAGGTGCCTCCAACGTTCCGCGTGAGGGAACTGCCAGGCCTAGGGCTGCGCGAACGTAAACACTGATAGCCACAGACAACGTGAATTTTCAGCAGACATACCTTTCGAAACTCAATAATGGATGAGTATGGGTGGCTTTCAAGAGTGCAGGCGATTCACTAAAATCATCAAGTAAAATGTTTTGGACAATGTCAAGCATGAACTGTGAGAGACGACGAAGCATGACAATTTCTTTTGCATTAACTTTTCTAATAGAGCTGACCTTCTTTTTAAAGTTTTTTCATGAAACAATGCTAAATATTCAAACAAAGAACGTTATTATTGTGCCAGCTGAAAGTATGACAACTGACAATAGTCGGACCACGTAAGTATGCAAACATGTGTCTGAGTGTCTGTGTTTTGTGAGTGTGTGTGTGTGTGTGAGAGAGAGAGAGTGTGAGTGGATGGGCGTCTGGATTGTGTCTGGTGAAAGCCATTTTGATTCTGGTTGTGTGTGTGTGTGTGAGAGAGGGAGAGAAATAAAGAGAACTAAAGAGAGAGAGAGAATGAAAAAGTCTGAACAAGTGAATGAGAGAGAGCGACAGGAGGGAAAGAGAGAGAGAGAGAGAAAGACAGAGAGAAATGAAAAGGCCCTTTGTACTCTGGGCACGGCAGACAGTCTACGCAGTGATGTCATGTGGCCCGGGACCACCGAGGACCTGCCGGTGCCATTCTGCATCGAAAAGCCCCGTTAAGCCCGTCTGTGAGAGCACACCAGTGCAACCCGCTCACAGACAGCCCCGGCACACACCACCTTACCCAGCCAAGCCCAGCCCTGCCCAGCCCAGCCCAGCAGGGACAGTGGTCAGAGGCCTGCTGCTATCTATCATTTGCCCATCAGGAAGCGGCAAAACAATGCAGCCACTATGACCCTGACACGCTCCCTTCCCACCCCATAAGTCACAAAGTCGACCATTATCTGCAACACATTTCAGCGCGCCCACAGGCTTATCACTGACAATTCCACTTTATGTGCAACTACGGCATGCCGCTCTAGTGCTATCACATAGTCTACTAACAGCTGTAGTTAATAACCATTGCATCCTAAATCAGTGGCAGTTAGGGCTGATTTCATTGACGGGCAATGAGCAAAGTTAGTCGCTTGTGAACTTATGAGAGCATTTCGCTGACCCATTCTAGTTTTCACGTGGGATTTTGCTTACAGTATTACGCTAGCGAAATGAACTTGACCATAGACTTTACATGTTATTGATCTTGACAAGTTTTTAAATGAACTTTAGTTTGTACATGGCACTTTGCTTGTTGCTCGATGCCAGTCACCTGTCAATGTCCGCTGTGCTGCTTATGTTTAAGTGTGGCCCTGGAAGAAGGCAGGTGTCCCCAGACGTATCACACACACACCTCTCTGTCCTGTTAAACAGCACGACTCAACATGACCTAACCCATGAGCTAAGAAATGATACATTCTTATACCACGTAGCGCAAAGCCAAATATTCCTGACTGTAAATACTATCAGCAAGTTGTTCCATTACATAAACGTGGACTTGAACTTCATCCACAGCTTGTACTTTAAGGGAGCATTCTCCTGACTGTTGAGTGTTGAGTGAGGAATATGCAGTAGATATGTCAGTCTAATTAGGTTAGATTGAACCATTTTTCACCCGGTGATTTATAATAGTTAGGGCATCATACAATGCTGGCAGAACAGAGAGGGAAGACAGTTGAAGGGAAATGACAAGGGATGAACGATAATGTTTTTTTTTTATCAAGCTTTTAAAAAGGCAGATGTGTTGCATGTTTCTGTTTAAAAAATGCACTGCGACACACAAACACACACACATACAAACACTCCCTCCCATGGATTCATTCACACACACACACACAGCCCCCTCTTTCTTCAATGTGTCATGCAAACATCCACTCACACAAACACTCACCACAATACTGTACACACATACTGTATTCACACACACACACACACAAATACAAAAACAGAAATCCCAGCGAGACTCCCACGCGGAGGCGGAGTGAGGTAAGGCCTTACCGTCGTCCATGACAGCGTACCAGCTGAGGGCGAGGCGGTTGAATGTCTGGCACTGCTGCTCCCTGAAGCTGGGGGTGCCAGCGGGGCATGGCTGGTTCTCACACAGCCGGTACTGCATTCCCGCGCCCAGGCACTGCTGCCCTTTCCCACCAGACCTGCCCCCCCCCCCCCGGGAGAAAAACACACATCGCATGACAAAACAGCCTCACCTCATGTTCACACGGACTGACCGCAGGTTAACTGAGGTTGTTTTTACAGACGAGGAAGAGAGCAACAGGGTTTTTTTGGTTGTTCCATAAATCATTCACTGAAAGGGGATTCAAGGTAATTAACAGGACTGAATAAATAGGTCGCTTGACCGAAAGCACAGAATTTACAATCATCAGCTATATTTATTTAACCTCCATCTGTCTGCAGAACTGTACATTTCAAATGTGCTTTCAATGTTGATCATGCATTCAATCCACAGAAATTAATCAGTGAAAAACCATTATTCTATGGGTAATGCTGTAAGTAATGATAGCAGGCCCTGGCAACCACAACACTGCAGAATGTCCATGGCAACAAAGAGCCGTTGTAAGATCCAATCCAGTCCAATCCACTGTAGTAGTACGAACAGCACTGATAGCATACTGATGGAGATGTACTCTGTGGCCTGGTCCACTGCGCCTGGATGAGGGGGTCACCTTACCTGGAGCTCTCACACCTGCGCTGTCGGGCACTGATGCCGCTGCCGCAGGTCCGGCTGCAGGTTCCCCAGGGGCCCCAGGAGGCCCACACTCCTGGTGTTGGTTCTGGCGGCACGACTCGGCTCACACACTCACCAGCCCGGCACCACTGCGGAGACACACACAACACAGCCCATCTGAATCTACAGCACCTTGCAAAGTGCCGTACAGTATCAATCCATGCTTTGGGATCACGATCTTACCAGCTGAGGCCCTGGTTGCACTTGGTTTTGAAATATGTCTCGGGTGATCGAATACAAGAGAAAAGAGAGGATCCGCACACCAAGGAGCTCCCATTTAGGGATTTTTATTTTACATGCAGTGACGTTTCAAGCCTCTGGTTCTTCCTCAGACTTACAGTAGGTGATTGGATCACATAACTATCCAAGGTGTACATGTACAGCTGAAAAGCTGCTGACTACCTCTATTCAGATTTTGTTACTTCCCACTAGAAGTCTTGTCGGGGACACATTAGGATACATCAGTGTTTACACTAAGGAAGACAAGTGATCAAATATGTGCAGGTAGTTTGAGTGATAGGATCAGAATGTGTCTTGGTGGTTGTTTACATTTGTCCACTTGCTCGCCCGCAACACTTTACAAAAAGTCATGAAGTTCCAATACATACTTAGAGCTTGAAATAACAAGTCCTCTAGCCCCATAACACTATTATGTGGACCACAATGTAAGACACAATAGTCTCATGACGTAACAATTTATAACAATACCAGCTGTATCCTTACCGTTGTTTAACTGTATCACATAAAGCTGCAATATACAAGTTTTTTTATTTAGAAACAAATCAGAGGATTCATTCAAACAACTCATTGTCGGCACCATAACAACAGAAATTAATTTTGTGTGAGAAAATCAACATCACACAATTAATTGGAGACTGGACCCAAACTGCTTTCTTTTTGTCTCCAAACTGCCAAAATGCCATTACAACAACACTGACATCATGACCACCTCGTAAACAAGTCAACAATTTGAGATTAGCCAGTCATTTGATTTTCTTGTCTCATTTTCAGAAAAATGCAACTATGATGCAGAATCATAGCCTGTACATCCTTAAGTCCCTGTGGACAATACTAACAACACAACACAACAAAACAAAACAAAACAAAACAAAACAAAACAAAACAAAACAAAACAACACAACACAACACAACACAACACAACACAACACAACACAACACAACACAACACAACACAACACAACACAACACAACACAGCACAGCACAGCACAGCACAACTAAATACAGCACTGTGACCCTGAAACATCATTTCCCAGACACACTTCCCTATGCTGTAGATCTCTCACAGGTCAAACACACCTGATTTAACTGCAGTCATTACGAGAGCCTTGATGAGGTGAACTGGGTGAGTTATGCTAGTAAACAGCAGGCGAGAGCCATAAATTACTCGGTGTGGTATGTCCCCAGGGAGGAAGGCTGGCTAAATAGGTCAAAACACGCTCTGCTAAATGCTGAAGTCCATAACTGTTTTTTTTTGTTTTGTTTCTGGTCCATGTCCATAAACACAACACAGCCTCACCATATGGCGCGAGCTAAAACAGCCGCTTGGTGTTTCCTATAACCAGATGAATGGTGCTGCTCTGCTGTGTATTTGGGACCATTACAAGACCTTTGTTTGCTGTTTTGTCCTTAATGGCAACCGGGTGTGAGGCTCATGTGTGGATGCTGTGAGGCGTTGATGAATGAGACTGCACACTCCCACCATCAACAACACGCCACTGGCGCCATATTCGGCCCCGTCTCAATGACAGCCATTGGCCTTGTTGGAGGTCCACAAAGTACCACCGAGCGGCGGCGCCTGGTCACACTCCAGCTGACGTGTGGGCCTCCTCAATATGGTCAATATGAGGTCAATATGTGGCTTTTTTTTTTTCACTCCTCTAGTCCACAAGCTGTGCGCGGAGATGCGAGTTGAGGACAAGGTCACTCTCTGCAGTCTCATGAAGTCTCTCCAGGCTGGTCATTTGGGTTTTTGGACAAGGATCTGTCTCATGTTGTGGCTGTCAGATCCGTGAGTGAAGTGGTGGTGGTGGTGGTGGGGGGGGGGGTCTGCAAGAAGTATGGAGTAGAGAGGAGAGAGGTGTATGTGGATGGGGGGGGGGGGGGTGATATCACCACAGTTCTAGGGTTTTAGTGAGATGGAACAGCTGCCCCTACCATTCCCTCACCCCAACACACACACACACACACACACACACACAAACACACACACACACACTTTTTTGACTTTGTCGAGCTGCTACAGGCTGTTTCCCATCCTGCTGTTTATAAGAGTGCTGAGAGGAGTGGGGGAGGAGATGAGGGTAGAGCAGAGGAGAGGAGAGGAGAGGAGAGGAGAGGACAGAGGACAGCAGAGGAGAGGAAAAGAGAAGAGGACTGCTCTCATCAATGTCAAGCGAATCAGCGCAGGGGAATGTGAGTCACTAAAGCAGCAGAACATCTGAGGCAGAAGCGCCCTCTTTTACCCTCTGCAGCTTACAGCAGCAGGGGCATGTCAGTACACTGTGCACTAACCCCACGAGTTACACAAAACACCACAGCTCTGCTGGTTATCTACGCTATTAGAAAAGCCTTTGGGCCTTGGGTTTAGTAAAGAACTTTGAGATTATGCTCACTGTTAATGGTAAAATGTTAATATGTATGTAATTATATAACACATATAATATATACCTAATTGTAGTGAGTTGAATGGAAGAGGATTTTCAAGTCTTCCTCTTTAGCCGAGACTGTTTTGGGGAAGTTATAACTGCACTTGGAATTTGCAATGTGTTATAGAAAGGCTGGTCTAAACCCCCATAGTATCCATGACATGGTGAAGAGAGAAATAAGAAATGACAGTCACAGCATCAACTCACCTTTCCGGTGTCACACTCAGTTCCGTCCATGGGGGGGTCCAGTTTGGTTTTGCAGTCCTTCTCTCCATCCACGTGGCACCAAAGCCCAGAGCACATCACATACTGCAGGGATGACCATCAACGAGCAGATACGGATGAGTGGACAGGACACAGGGCATTATAACAGTCAGCATAGAAAAAGAGCTTATAGCTTACAGAAAAAAAACATCCACACCACACTTAGCCATCCACACAATAACACAATGGTAAATGCACACCTTGTGCAATGAACTGAAATCCATTATTTTCATTGGCAAAGTCAAAGCTGCTGGCAACATCACACTAAAGAATCTGAAGTTTCCAAAGCCAATATCAGACTGATGTCAAATCAAAACTTCTGATGAGATGATCAGCTACTTGTTTATTTCCACAAGGGGTCACTGTCCAATGGATCATGCCATATTCATGTGCTTTATAACTCATAACTCGTTTAGGTGAGTCACTGGTATTCTCTTGGGTCTGTGGTAATGAAGGGACATTTTTCTTTCAACATCTTTGATCAAGATTTTTTTTACTGGTTTTATCACTTCAAGTCACCGGAGGTAGTTCATGGGATATCGGCCCAGCACAAATACTTGTTACTTAGAAACATAGTGAGAGAACTTTTATCACAACATAAATCATCATAAAGTGCATCAAGACCAACGATGCAGCAAAAAGAACAAAGGTTCATATAAAACATGACCAAAGGCACATTATAAAACATGACCAAAGGCACATTATAAAACATGACCAAAGAAGAACCCCGTTGACCTGTACGCTGTGGTGAAATCGGCTGTAATAGACTACCTGTGTTGTTTTTAATGGCTATGGCACAAAGTCAACATGGGCTCAGTCTTGTACAACATTAAGACTCTACCACAGGAAGTCACCAGCTGTGTCTGTGGTTACTTCACATCCAAATCTTACATCTTACATGCCCCCCTCTTTTACACACACACACACATACAAAGGCACACACACACACACACACACACACACACACACACACACACACACACACACACAAACACACACACTTCCTCACACTCTATTCTATTGGCTCGAGGGCACCTTTCCACAAAAACGTGATCCAAAACAAAACACCACAACAAAGAGATACTCCAATCTCGTTTCCGCCATGCACTCACTCACCCCCACTGACAACATTACAAAAAAAACCCTCCAGCCTGGTGAGAATAACCAATAAAACCAGCCTTGCCCATTAAAGCAAAGCACAACCCTGAATGCCAGCGTAGCCGGGAGGTGAATTATACAGTATCCTCATCCTTCAAACTCTCCCTGTTTTCTTTCCATCTGATGTTGAGAGGTGCTGGAGAACAGGGGAGGTGGTGCTGGTGGTGCTGGTGGTGGTGGTGGAGGAGGTGGTGGCGGAGGGATTAAAAAGGCTGCGTGGTTGTTTGGAAAGGAAATAAAACGGTTGCCATGGCGCCGCACGGGCCCTGGTTGTTTAAATTGGAGGGAGCGTTTCTGATGAGTTTTTGAGTCTGCTGACTTTTCATAGAGGCTGAGGCCGGCCCGTCGGTGTGTATCTCAACACGAGGACGAGGAGCCAGGACATGACAGTGGACTGATTACGCCATCACGGGCGAGATTAGAGACAGCCCAAAAGGATTACGCTCCTGGAAGGCAAATAATGACTCCATCCATATAGCCCTGGGATATTTTAACGTGCACTTGTGTCCCTGTGCTTCAGGCATTTTAGTCAAGGTTATTCAAGGTGCACACCTAAGCCCTGCAGGTAGTGGGGATACAGAACAGGTACTTCACCTACGCTTCAGCTATTCATCAGAAGTAGGACATGGGATCATTGACAGCAGGGATTACTGGATAACCTAATCAAATAACTCCCTAAAGTGATGCACTAAAGTTTGTTTCTTTCTTAATGAAAATGGTAGGACTGTGTTTCACTATTTCAACTTTTTTACATTTTTCTTTTGTCTGGCTAGAAACAGTATGTGAGAAGTTCCTGTTCAACATGGCCCAAAGGGATCTCTAGAAGCAGCTCGTTTCTCTTGTGTTTTGTTAGGAGATGTTATCTTTACAAATCCTTTTTTCACATGTCTGGCTTAGCTCTTTTCTTTTTGCAAGAGGTCGGAGTAGTCGGGTGTGTTACCTGCATCTTCTCACAGTGTGCGGCGGACGGCCCGAAGAGGATCTGACACTGCTCATCGGCCGTGTAGGCAGCGCCCGGGAGTTTGGATGGCAAGATGACCGAGTTTAGACTGAGCGGGTCTGTCTGCAGCAGACAACTGCTCGCCTTGGACCTGTGACAAGCACACGCACAGACATTCACACACACACACACACACACACACACACAAACACACACACACATTCACACACACACACACACACACACACACACACACACACACACACACACACACACAAAATCACATGTAAAAAGAGACACACACACACAAACACATACATATGTAATCTTACACACAAGCAAATCAGTGTTCAGAATTAGTTAGAAAAGTTGACTGTGTTTCCATGCAGCTATCTCTTAGCTTATGCAGTCATGTGAATTAGAGTTCCCTGCTCTGTGCTTATCTGACGGTCACTCAACAAGGAAGTCTGGAGAGGATCTGAGGTAACTGTTTGTTATCATAACAAGAATGGTCCAAAAAATGAGCCTGAATGATATCACAGCTTACATCCTCAATTAAGCCCTCATTGACCAGACAAAAGGCAATCATGAAAACATACCAAGCATGAGAATCACTTGATTGCCTATCTCTACTGGTATTAATTCAAAAAATAAACTCCATCATTCATAGCAATTCAAAGGAAATGAATCCAATTGGCAGTTTAATTAAAAAGACATACAATAAACAGATATGTTTGGAAAGTTCTACATTTGGAAAGTTCTAGAAATCTGCCATGTTCTGTACTTTCTTTGATTGAACCTACCACAATTAAAAAACTAAAATAACAACATAATTTATTCCACACCAGATTCCTTTCTACAATTAAACCGAGTTCACATTTCGCTTCACACTACATCAGAGGAGCAGCAGTCGGATTTTGGGGTTTTGGATGGCTTGACTGAACATAGTAGCCATTTTTCTGAATGTTTCCTACCCACAGTGAATAAGCAGAGGAACTACCTGAGGAACTTCTCCACGTCCTCGCGGCTGCAGGTGGACCAGGACACGTCTCCCGGGTTCTGTCCTTTGATCCACTCACCGGACATGATGTGGAGGCCGTCGGCGCACGCCGGGTGGTCGTTGTCGTGGCTCACCCCCATGCTGTGGTGACCGCAAACAGGAAGAGATTCGGGGAGAGTAGGGAGCGGTGGGGTGGGGTTATCAAACTAGCATTTCAACACATTGTTTCATCCCTGTAAAGCCGCATAGCAACATGCCCCCCCCTACCCTCCTGACAAACACAGCCCATTCACAGACAACAAAAAACACACACAAACATCTGTAGTGCACAAAAAACATGGTGGGACATGAAAGGCCAAGATATTGCCCACAAAACCAACAGGCCATGAGCTGCGCTCAAGGCACAAGACTCTCCAGCCCAGTTCTCACAAAGAGATGACCAGAGACAAACAAACGAGTGAGCTAACAAGTGAGCAAGCAAACGTTCGCATCTTCATCTGCTGCCCATTTCGATTAAGCGAAACAAGTGCGACTCTGTCTCGGTTTCCATTTTGCCCGTAGGGAGGGCAAAATCAAAGAGGCCTCCCTTCCCCCTCTCCACTATCCGCCCTCCCCCTTTCTCCCCTTCCTCCACTCTCTCCCTCCCTGCCTCCAGCCCAGTATCTTTATCGCCCCAATGCCTCTGTGTGAGTGCTGGAACTGCTCAAGAGTCAAAGCCTCAAAGGCCTTCCTGGATCTTTAAAGCCACTTCCACCTGGGCCTTTCAATGGGAGAGAGGGAGGGAGGGCGTTAGCCATCTCCGACACGCCCCAGCAAGAGAGGTTCAGGGTGAAGTTGAGGCTGAATCTGATTCCTCTGATAATGCCGGCACCTGGAGAAGGTTAAGGGGTGGGCTGAGAAGTATCACAGTGAGAAGAGAAGATATGAGAAGTTTGTGTGTGTGGGTGTGTGTGTACGTACAGTTCACTACACAGCCCTTCTTCTCAAATGGTCTTGTCAGTTGCACACCTAACTGCAATCCTGTAATCCAAAGCTTCTTTCCCCTCCTCTGAAGGGACAAACAAAACCTTTCCTGAAGCTACCACTTTAAGATTCAGTTTATGGTATCACTTACCACTTCATAAAGTTACGAAAATGCATTTTATTGCCGCAATGTAAAAGTGTCCAAAATGCCCGGCCAGGGCCTTGACTGAGTTTGTGAGTCGGCACAAATGTGTTTGACATTAGGCTAGTGGGATGTGGTTCTAATTAGAAACAACTAGCGTGGCATTAGGGCTCTTGTGGCATATGGCGGTTCACAAATGGCCGTACCACATTAATAAAGCACACCAATGGCTGCCACGCTCTGTTTCAGCGTAGGAAGCAATTAAAGTCCTCTGGATTTGGTATTGATTCTCTTCCTTATTTACCCCTTTCCTCTTTTCAACAGAAAACAGGAGTCCAGTGGGTCAGAGAAGGGTTCAATGTTATTTATGAGTATGAGTATCTAGGAACTCCACAATTCTGCATTGTATTTTCTTACCAAAGAGATATCTATCTGCCACAGCCAGATCTGCAGAGGTATCAGCGGGGGGATTGAATAGGTTCTGCAAGTTCAGCATTTGGCCATTTCACTGACAATTACACAGTTAGCTGCAAGGCTAAAATGGGAACGCGCAATGCGGTTCCCTATCATCACATTTTCAGATTTTTGTTTGATAACAAAAGAAAAGCCAATGTTAAATTGCCTAACAATAGCTTGACATATCTGAAGATCTAAATTCAGCGCAGAACAAGAAATTGGACAGTTTCTCCATCAGTTTCAGTGAAATGCAAAGCAGACTATGCTAACACCAAATGGCACAGATACTGCTCTTTTCTCGAAATTCATCAGGAAAAACAACAGTGAATGAAAAGAGCAGAATAACATTCCAAAACTTCTAGCCACTAGAAGCTAATTGCTGCGGCTTGCACTTGTGCAAGGAAGACAAAATTCCCTCTTTCCATATCCATTCCCTCTTTCCCCCCATTCAAAAAGCATTTGCATCCATTCATCTGACAGACAGATTTTTTCTTCTTTTCTTTTCTTCCTCTCCTCTTTTTTCACTACTTTTTTGCTGAGCTCCGCTTTTTGCCAACATACATCATTCTTGACTGTCTCCAAAAACTGTATATTCAATTTGCTCTAAAATGCAAAACAGATGGGAGGATGCCAGGGCAGAACCATAAGGCTGTTGAAAAAGGGGGAAAAAAATAATTTTCAAAGAAATTAAACATAAGTTTTCAAGATAATTACGGAACCATAAATCATATGACATCATGGGGAATCGTTCACTTGATTGTATATTTCATGGCAATCAGTGAACCTCCGAGATGAAATCGGGTCACAGGGGGGTTAGGCTTTTGGGGGGCACCTTTGAGCTGTTGAGAGGTAATTGTTTTCATTAAATCCATTTTCAAACGGAGCATTTCAGGGCGATGAATCGCACCGTGAAGGTACGGACGCAAGGACAACTGGCCCGTGGAAAGAGAAACATCGCGGTGGAAAAAATACAGAATTGACTTTGAAAGAAAGCTCAAAGTCCGCTTATGACCATGAAACGTTACCTCAGGTAGGCCTATAAAGTGGAGATCTATATACAAGGTCAGTGCAGTAATAATAGAGATATTATGCAGGCTTTTTTATGCATGCCCCATGTTGGGTTATCTAATGTAGAGGCCCTTGCTGTGAGCGTAGCATCATAAAGCATCCACATTCTTTCCCAATACTTGTGTTCAAAGAAAAGAGGGCTAGCAAACAATCTTGCATTTCACGCTAGGATTCCTTCTCTCTGACTTTTATAGGAGGCTACAGTAGAGGAGAGGGAGATTAGAACTGGGATGCCTTGCCGTCAAAGATGATCCATTATTAGATCGGTGATGTCAGATCACGTCTGAGAATTTCATGAGAGACTGTCTTCTTTCCCCTCTCAATCCCGTTGCCGTTATCTGAATGCCACGCACAGCAGGCAAGCAAGTTGTTTTCTAAACCAGAACCTGATTTCGTGTTTGTAAGAGTATAAGTCTAGCAGCTCTGTTGGGACACTGTCCTTCAAAGACCCTTCGATATGAAAACTCCTAAAATAGATGACCTTACCTTGACCCAAAATAAATGTCCTCCAGCTACAACAATGCCCTTTTAAGCACTCCTTTGAAGTTCTCAGTCGAAAATATGCATGATATCCCATTATCAGTCTACATTTGCAGACGCTCTGCCTTGACCTCTCATGACCACAAAATCCTCTCAATACACATAATGAAGAGCGACGTGTGAATTAGAGAATTAGAAGTAAAATTCCATCGCAGGCCATTACTGGCAATTATCACAGGGTGATACTTACAGCTTCATTCGTGACAGACACAACACAGCCCTATGTATCTCTGTGACTGGGTGGCCTGGAAAAGCCTGTGGTACAAGCCATACTACTCATGTGCAACCGCATAGCTGGGTGCCGTGGTGTGGCTTCAAGCACGAGACACACCACAGCCAAGTGATGACGCTAGCTGATCTCATTTGGCA
Organism: Alosa sapidissima; assembly: GCF_018492685.1. Taxonomy (NCBI): domain Eukaryota; kingdom Metazoa; phylum Chordata; class Actinopteri; order Clupeiformes; family Clupeidae; genus Alosa; species Alosa sapidissima. The sequence goes on from NC_055969.1 coordinate 13,293,237, forward strand.
AATAAATGAGTGTCTTAGTAGTAATTAAACCATTTCTTTCCTCCCTCTCTCTCTCTCTCTCTCTCTTTCTCTCTCTCTCTTGAACACACACACACACACACACACACACAGCATGCATGACCCTGTCCCAAAAAAACATCTGAAATATGGCACAGGCAAATTAAAACATAAATCTATAGCATACATAAAAATGGAGACACTGTAATGTAAATTAAATACACACGCAGCCACTGACACACACATACACACACTCACACACACACACATAGACACACACATATAAACACACACACACACGCACGCACACACACACACACACACACACACACACACACACACACACACACAGAGCCTCCACAAACTCCCATCACGTAGCCTTTACATGGTGTATCAACATGAGAAAGAAGGCGCCTGATGACCCTCAACCACCACCCAAGCCCAACCCCACCCCTGGAAACACAGGCGGTGACGAATCAGCACTCCTCGAGAGCAGAGAGCACCCAAGGCTGCAGTGCTGAGCTCATACCCCCGGGGAGGGCAAATTTGTATAACAAATCTGCACGTGTGCACAATCCAATAAACAAATGAGCAAAGGAAAGAGAACAGGGTGATGTCTCTCACTCAGCAGAGAGCCTCTCACTCATCTGTTATCTGCCTCGTACACTCTCAGCAGAGAGCCTCTCACTCATCTGTTATCTGCCTTGTACACTCTCAGCAGAGAGCCTCTCACTCATCTGTTATCTGCCTCGTACACTCTCATCTGCCTCGTACACTCTCAGCAGAGAGCCTCTCACTCATGTTATCTGCCTCGTACACTCTCAGCAGAGAGCCTCTCACTCATCTGTTATCTGCCTCGTACACTCTCAGCCTCTCTGCTTAGACACACGCATGCACCCACGCACATGTGCACACACACACACGCACGCGCACACGCACACACACGCACGCACGCGCACGCGCACGCGCACACGCACACGCACACGCACACACACACGCACACGCATACGCACACGCAAGCACGCACGCGCACGCACACACACACACACACACACACACACACACACACACACACACACACACACACACACACACACACACACATGCACGCCCTCATTCACCCAAACTTTCTGTTAAGCTCAACCATTCCTCTGTGTGTTCCATGTCTGTGTTTCTGGTTGGATGGTACCAGACTTAAACCCCAGATCCCCTCAGGACAGAGAGCAGAGTGTGTGTTCTGCAGTGGATGGGAGGAGGGGGGAGGGGGGAAAGGGGTGGGGGGGATGATAGAGGGGAGGATGATGTCACATTCAACCCAAAGTCCCTACAGGACTATGTAATGAGATCAGAACCCCACTGTGGAGGGTTCTGATGAATTTGGAATGGGTTCCGTAAAGTGAGTTCCAGGGATGGATGGGTTCCTGTGTGTGTGTGTGTGTCTGTGTGTGTGTGTGTGTGTGTGTGTGTGTGGTGTGCCTGTGCCTCTGTGTGTGTGTGTGTGTGTGGTGTGCCTGTGTGTGTACATGTGACTGTGTGTGTGTGTGTGTGTGTGTGTGTGTTTGATAGGTCTATAGACGATGGCAGAGGGGAGGGTGGAGGGGTAGTGGAGGGTGAAATGGGGAGGAGGAGGAGGAGGAGGACGAAGGCAGCGAGTGGGGTGGATGAGGCAGCCTTGCTGGGCCTTTAATGAAACCAGATGGTGGGTCCGACCGGCGCTGTGGAAAGAGTCGGGGCCCTCTCTTCCAGGCGTGCAGGGGTCCCCCGGGCCCCCACCGCTATTGCACCATGAGCTTTTGCACCACGCTTACCTCCAGTACCACACACACACACACACACACACGCACACACACACACACACACACACACACACACACACACACACACACACACACACACACACACGGAGCCACAAACGGAGTGCAAACAAACACACTCACACTCTAGCATACAGACACACATTGCCTGACAAAGACACTAAGCATACACACACAATTTAATTACACACACATAAACAAACACTGCTCCTCCATTGACGCACACACAGGCAAGTTCATACAGACACAGACTAACACACACACACAGACACACAAACACACACACACAGACACACACACACACACACACATCACACATGGCTCTGGCAACCCAAACACAGCCTCTGGTGAGACATAACTGGCTCACCGCGCGGCTAGCGCCACCCGGGGACAGGGCAGAGGCGGATGTTTACCGCGGCAGAATGTCACCTCTGCATCCAGGCGACACTCCATCGCCGGCGGTCATGGACTGTGCGATTAGCACGGGGGGAGGGGAGGGCTGGCGGTGGCGGGACTGGACTCGGGGGCAGACAGGCAGGAAGGCCGGCAAAGTCTGCTCAGTGACCTCATGGTTGTGACGCGCTGCAGAGCAGCACAGCCAGCAGCGGAGTTTGCATACCAGCAGCCCCCCGTTCAGCCTAATTAAAGTCAAAAGTTAAAACCCGCATCCCAGTTAGCTGCTTAGGCTCACACTGAGTATGGCTCTGATCAGAACCAGAAGGAGCTTCTTTTGCGGCCATTTGAATACATTTTCATTTTAGTGTGTCCACACGGAGAAGGGCGCTTTAAATCGTTAAGCAGTTCTTTATGTTTGTAAAATAAAGCTGAGAGGTAAGGAACCTTTCATTTGAGGACTATAAGTAGACTTAAGTAGTCATATGCACACATTTATAGTTGTACCATGTAGAAACACAAGGTCCCAAAGATGCATGTTGTTTAGTTTCACTGTAGTATTACTGCACCCTCTTTGCAGATATTCAACAAAAAAGTTTCACAAACCCACAAAAACAACTGCAAAAACGTGCACATGGCAAAGCTACTGCTGCTCACTGTAAGTAGGCTGCATAGTGCCCTTGTGCTCTGCAGAGTGACCAAGAAGGAGTGGACTTGTGCGACAGCCTTGAAAAACCATTACCCAGTGGTCAAGGCCATTCATTTATGCACAGCGATACTTAACCATATCCCTCTGTGTCATACCCTTTATGGATACAGTAAGTGCTTTTGCAGCCTGGACTAACCAACATGGTGGGGGGAGTCCAAATGGTTCTCTCTCTATGTACATGAAGAGTGTAAAATACAGAAAGTGAGAGGAGCAATCACATGTTTTCTAAAAGGATAGACCAAACAGATACATTTAGATGGAAAAACACCAACCAAAATCAGAGGCTTTTTCATCCCAAAGGAGAATATGAGGCAAAAGAAAGAGGGAACAACCTCTCTAAAAAAAAACAAACATGTAACTTGCGAAACACACGTGGAAGTGAACCAACTATGGAAAAAACACAGAAAGTGGGAAAAAAGAAATTACACATTTTCACAAATTACACACAAGATACCCTTTAAGGATGGAGATGGGTTTGGGTTTGAGACATTTTGAAGGTGTCCCCTTTCTTTCACTGCAAAACTAAGGCAAAGGAGAGGAGGGCCTCCAGGGAGACAGTGAGGCGTCTCTTACTTGTGGCCCATCTCGTGGGCGATGGTGAAGGCCAGGCTGAGGCCGTTGTCCTCGGCGAGAATGCACTTCCTCTTCTCCGTGCACATGCCGCTGAGGTACGCGATCCCTGCGGAGCGAAAACGGAACAAAAACAAAGGGCTGACATCACCTCGGGGGGAATGGGTTTGGACCGAGAGCGATGACAACACACGCTACCACCTCTCCTCCCCACGGCTGAAACGGCAACATTTTTGGTTGTTCTGTTTTGCCATATGCAAATAGTTTACAAAGTGTTGGTTTGCTTTGCTTTATGAAATATCAAAACACAGAAAGGCATGCAAAGCTGGATCAAAAAAGGCTAATTAAGAGTGTGAAATACTCATGAAATATTGTAGTCCATGGCTCGCTGTCAAAGTTCACTTGTCTCAATCCTCAGAGGACTGTTACATGTCACAGTTTTCCAACAGGGTTAATGGTGCTTATGAAAACATAATTTTGCTCAGATGTTTTGAAGCTTGAAGATTGAGACATAGGTCATCTGGGCTGCTTAGCGAGAAACTGCTTCGAATTTTATCCCCATCGTTCGCACAAAACTATCCTGAACTTAAAAGGTGTTCCCTCCCACCCACCCCCTGTTTTAGACAGGCTCCTTAAGTCAGCACTCAAGGTGAGCACAGTGGCAGGGGAGGTTTTTTTTTCCGTCTGGGAACATTTGAGAAGTCTAAACAAACGAACTTTCCCATACATCCTGATTTCAGGTAAATTATTCCGACCACTTAAGGGTTGTTAGCGTCATGTCTGGTGCGCTCTTTGCCATTTCATGTCCACATGACAGCTGCAACTCTGTCGCTCCTGCCAGGATCGAATTCAGCAGGGAAAACAAAGCAAAGGACTTGATTCTTTTGCTCTCTTTCTCCATCTTTCTCTCTCTCCCTCTCTGTCTCTCTCTCTCTACCTTTCTCTCTCTCTCTCTCTCTCTCTCTCTCCCTCCATCTCTCTTGTGTATTGGGTTGTATGCGCTGACCTTTGATGGTTTAATCACCCTCTTGAAATGGATCCAGAACTAATGCTTTCCATTACGAAGGCCAGCAGAACAATCATGCCTTTGATGGGGAAAAATAAATACACAAGGTGTAGTTTCAGGGAGCGGTGGAGCTGGATGGGGGGGCGGGGGTGGTTGTAGGGGGGCAAGATGTCCATTACTTTATAGGCCCTAAACTCTGCATGCTGCATCTAAACCCGTCACCCTCCTCAACTTGTCTCCCTGCTTTTTCAGCTGGACCCTTTCTCTGGCTTCCCCTTGTTTCTATCTTCGGGAGAGAAAAAAAATCAAGTCTCCCTGAGGTGGCTATGCGACTGTCTCCCAGCCAGACGAAGAGATTAGCGGCTAATCTGGCCATTAATGAATGCTTAGGCCCGTCTGTGGGTACTCTTTGGCCGTGCCGCCAGCCGAACAGCCAGGCTTTTCTGTTTCATCCCATTCACATTCAGCTTCAGTCGGGGGCTCTCGGTGGTGGTATCGCGGGGTGTTGAGTTTTGCTCGAAAAAGTGTGCTTATAATAACACCACTCACACTTTCGAAACACGAGACAGCGGCGTCGCCTTTGATTACCCCAGTGATAACACTCATCCACAATGCCTTGCCCATTCATGTAAGGGCTTAGATGTAGCAAGACAATAGCTGGCAGAGGGCTGCGGTGCTATGCTCTTATATGTTTCACGGAGGGTTAGGATTAGCTTGTTCTCTGTCAAAACCATGACAATGCATCTCTCTGTCTCTGTCTCTCTCTCGCGCTGATTAATTGTCTCAGCTCTATTCACGTGTAAATCCCACAGTCATTAGGTAAAACGATGTGGGACAGAATGGCGCGTGCAGGGGCGAGCTCAGACGAGTCTGCGTGAAGGCAAAGCCCGGCTTGTCGACTCCTCACCGCACACATCCGAGTGTCACCAAAGCAGAATGTGCATCCTGCTCCACGAAATGTGGATATGACACTGTCTACCGTGTGGCCCAACGCCAGTGAGGTAAGGTTAGATCTCTGTCCCACTTATTACCTGGAACCGCGGTTCCGAGCACGAGCAGGCCGCGGGCTTTTTATCCCCTTTGTAGCGTGCCCTCGAAGCCATTTCGCTCGATGTTTGCGCTCGATAACATCAATGTCTCTATTTTGTTTCCTCCCTCTGTCCTCATCCTTGTCAAGCCATCTTAAGGGAGCTATTGAGTGAAAGTCATACTGTCTCTATAATAGAGTGAATGCACTGCGATTCAATATCATAATGACTGAAAATTTGACTCAAAAAAAAGATGGCAAGTATTACGCAATGAAGACACGTGGTGGGATTCAAGTGTTTGCCTTTTTTATTTTATCTATGCACATATTAGTCATTTGAATAAAACTGATAACTTTTTACTGAACCACTAAATATACTGTCTGTTGTATTCGTAATATTTTTTTCTTAAACATGTACCGGTATTAAGCCTATGGTTCATACAAACCCTGCAGGCATTTCTTAAAGTGTTATATTGAGATACTTGAAACATGTACATGAGTATATTAAGCCCTTTGAACTGAGTATTATGGAGTGTCAAGACTGTCATTTTTTTCCTGGCAACAATGAACTGAAGTTACCAAAATAAATCATTTCAAGAGACTGCGACCAAACGATTAGATTTCATTTTTGTATGTTTATGTTCCTCGTCCTGCTTTCCTCCTTATCTTTATTTTGCAATACTTGCGATGGGCTTGGCCCATCCCCTCTATTTGGACTCAGTGAACAGAGAGAATCGAGTACTTGAGGCAGTGATCCTGACTGACCCAATCGTTGGAATGCAGGCAGCGCTGTTGACTGGACGGCCGGCTCAGCAGAGAAGCAGCTGAGGAGACAGACCCAGTGTTTACTCCTCAAACAGACACACAAGAACCAAGACGAAGGAGAAGAGGAGAAGACGATGACAGGACGCCATTAACCATCGAACACTAACTCTACATCATACACATGTAAGTGTAACCTGCGTTGTGTTGAATCTGTGCGGTTCAGCCCTGCACACGCCCATACTCAAACCCGCGAAACAGCTGCACCTTGGATCGGGAGTCGAGTGTGCTGACAACCGAGCTAAAAGCCCAGGCTACTAGCTTTCATGCCAGCAGCACTCTTGAGGTATCGGGGAGTGAGGTTTACCAACGTTCCACACGCACAGCTAAGCTAGCTGGCATCCGTTACATAAGGATACATGAAAGCAAAGACCTCACAGGGCTAACAGCTCCATGTTAAGTTTCTTTCATGTTAAATTTTAAGTCTTAGAGACTTCACAGGGATATGATTATCGTCTGCAGCCAAGAGCAGCTGAGATACAGACACCACTCTATCATCTGATATCAAACATTAGGGGCTCTATCTTGCACTCTAGCGCAATTGACTTTGGTATACTCGTGCTTTTGTCTTTCCTATTTTGCAGTCAGCGCATATTGGAATTTTCCCTCCACAGGTACATGTACTAAAGTCAGTGGCGCAAATTCAGATGCTATTTTAAGGGCGCATGCATGGCCACAGGCCTGAAGGAATGAATGCTATGCACACCGATCTACAGACACCCTGTGCACAGATGGAAACATTCAAAGCCTTGATAATATTTGTCCGTTTCCCGGTTTTGTTCGTGCATTGGTCAACTAAAAATGTAGTAGCCTTTATAGTACATCTACATGCAATATCTTTACACAACAACAACGCCTAATTACGACCTATTCATTTGGACAACTTTATACAGCCCTATAAAGGCTAAAGTTACCTTTAGTTGTGTTCCAATTTACCGTTGTGTATGGCTTTAAACATTGTGTGCGCTCACCAGCCTATAAGCATTATTCCAGCTGCGCAAAGGTTTTGACAAGCACCACAATTTTGCTTGTTGTAGCCCATCTGAAATAACTCCAAGCTTTGCTATGTATCCTTTCGTTGTTTTCAAAAAAAGTTTTATATGCATGATGGCCTTAAAGTCTTGAGTTTGTGAATTAGCTTAAATCAGCTTATTATGTGCTGTTAACCAGCAACTATAGATAGAAATAGAAAGCCGCAAGTAGCCTTGGCTACAATTTCTGTAGTTGCTGTGTCCATTCATTGTTATTCTCTCTCCTGCTCAAACAAAAGTTTTGCGTGCATTAAGTTGATGATAACGTGTTTACAAACTCTACTTTATATACAATATTGTGAATAGCCTACTGTACTGTCATGCAGTTAATGGGATACTGTGCAGAGTTGGAAAGTTAGGTCAACTTGGAAACTGTTTCTCGTTGAGTTGCCTGATGGTAAGGTACAGCTGTAGCTTACACCTGCAGGCCCGCTTGCTTGGGCGCCTGTGTTGCGCAGTGCACTTTGCTCCTCTCATCTATACGACGCAGTTCCCATTTCTCCAAACCATACACAATTACAATGACAAATATTGGTACACGAGGGAAATCAGTGTGGTGAAATGTGAAAAAATAGGTATAAATCTAGAGTACACATTTCCACAACAGATGTGTTGATGACATAAATTAGGAAATATTAGAGGACTTAATGAGACGTGATGATGAACTGCATGCCCATGCCATTTAACCCAAATGTCCCAGCAGCAGCACGGGAGAGGAGAGCTTATCTGACAGAAATCTGCATTGTCTATAGTGAGGTAATGTTAGATAGATTACATTGCAAAAATATTCCCAACTGACTATAGAGCTGTGAACCGTTCCTGGCTGCACCTGGCAAATCCGCCATCATAATAGCAATCCGCTATGGAACAAGCGTGCCTGTTGTTAAAAGGAATGTGAGATGACGCTCTGATTAGTTTATTGCACGTTACACCCAAACCCCACCCATGAGTAATGTAGCTACTACAGACCACCCCATTTTAGATTTGCGTCGGGCGCAACAGTCATTATCCCGCCGGTAAAATAGCATCAGCCCCCAAGATCCGCCCACAAAGCGACTTGCGCAAAGTCAATTGCGCTGGAGTGGAAGATAGAGCCCTAGAACTCTTTCTCTTTCTGGGTTCCAATGATTAAACTATTGGTTATGTAACAAACAAATGTGTACAAATTATTGTATAACTATTCATCATTTTAAAAGCCATACAGATGGAAAAGATGATAGATAGGAGAGTCTTGCAGCGTAATGCATACATAACATTATTTCAAAGGCACTAACAGGTCACTGACATGTTCTCTGCCTCGAAGGACCAGACACAACTCACATCCTGGATGCTTAACGTTTCTCCACACTGCTTTTTCCATTCACAGCTCAACGCCACAGAGAACTCCTAGACTTCAATAACTTGGATTGGGCTGCACGTATCCTCTGCTGCATCATCACTGGCCACAGATTTATCATCTCTGTGGAGTAAACAAGCCAGCGATTGTCCCAACAGTGACAGCAGCTAACAAGAGATGGGCTAACCAGCTTGGAAACACATGAAAGATGTTCCAATTCTGGTGCCATAACTTCCATGACTCAAAACTTTGTCACATCTCGTGTGAAGATCTGCATCAACAAATAATTGTTACTAAGCTATTTTGTCGATTTGTTACTGTTGTAGGTCCTCTTTGCTTATTTTCAACCGTCATAAGACAAGTTGTAAAAGCCATACAAGGATAAACTATGACTGGAATTCTTGGAAGTCTTAACCAACTACTACTTCAGTGCAAAAGAAAGCATTATTCTCAACGAGTAGACAAAATATATAGACGTGTAATTGTTCAAACGGCAGGGAGAAAATCTGCTCTCCATTCAGCTCCAGTTCCACTGAGGATAGTCTCAGAGCGAAAGGAATCTTGCCGTGAGCGAGGCGAGTCTCGTAAGACAATGTGGGACTAATCTCCGCTGGACTGACTGGCATCTTAGACAACACAAATGGTTCGAAAACAAACTTTCTGTTCACACAAATACCTAAACTGAAATACCTAAGCTGCCATCTTCCGCTGAGCATCATCGCAGAACATTCCGGAAAAACAGAATGTCTGGAGAGTCACAACACGGGGGCCCCGGCTCTGGGTCTCGTGACGGCACATGGCGGAGAAAGGAACAAGGCAACGACAATGGCTAGATTGGGAAGAAAGATCTGGATGAAAAGTAGGTCAGCTGCAGGCTTTCCCCCTTTTTTAATCATGTTTGAACCAGAGGGTATCCATAGCGATGCCTTTGTGACACGGCACAGACATGTCACACGCATTCCACACCAGGTGACTGAAATGCACTACGGAGGACCCACAGGCATACTGAGGAGAGAGGTCACATTCCTTTTCACCTTAACAGAGCTGTTAAAAGTGTCACCAGCTCATGGGACTGGGTGGCTTAACACACCAGCCGACTGTTCATACCACATCATTTAACATGTGTGCACCAGCACCTGTGTACATATATCCTGTGCACAAATCCACAGTATAGTATATCCATGTATGATCATATGCTGTTTGAACTACTTAGTTCTAATGAGCTGGCCTTTTTAAAACTAAAATCATACCACCTAATAGTTCCTAATGGCAGTGGACTCTTTGAATTGTGTGGAGGTCCTTGTTTAAAGGTAATGACTATTATTAGAGAGAGAGAGAGAGAGAGAGAGAGAAAGAGAAGGCATTGATTATGTGCAGGCCACAGCAGGGTGCAGAGGCTGCCACTGGCTGCCGTTCCTGTTGTACAAAGCTCCGCTGCATTGTGTGTGGGGATTTTTGGAGAGCTTAATTGGGGCGTTTTCTGCTTTGCAAGCTGTTTACGTTCATATCCGCCCTACCACGTACACGCACACACACACACACACACACACACAGACACACAGAGTGTCTGGGACTACCTGTGTGGAAAGGCATGTGTTGTTGGGCCTGGCTGGGTGGTGGAAGTGCCCATTAATGTTTCTTCATAAAAATCTAAGGGTGAACAACAGCATGGTCTTTACCTCAGCTTGGCTGTATGACTGGGTGTGTATGTGTGTAAATGTGTGTGTTTCTCTGTGTGTGTGTGTGTGTGTGTGGAAGCGGTGAACACGTTGAAGGAGGAATGATGGAGGTGTGTGTGTGTGTGTGTGTGTGTGTGTCTGAACAAGTTGAAGGGGAATGATTGAGGAACCTCACACGTAGCTTTCACACTACACCCTACCACCCCCCCCACCCCCCCCACCCCCCCCACACACACACACACACACACACACACAAACACACACACACACACACACACACACACACACACACACACACAGACAGCTCTTGCAGAACAGAGGGATAGTGTGTACTTCACACACAGCCCCTGGCCCCGCCTCTTGGCACACGGGGCGCGAGAACACTGCTTGCTGCCCCACCACAAAAAAGAGGACCGTGAGGCTGTGCTGCTGGCGGGACCACCGATAATATGCTGAAAATAAACAGTGTTTAATGTATGTCTCGCCAATGCTTTCATCGTCCATGCATAACCTAATAACAGTTGATCTGGGGTCGTTGCGCAAGCCTTCGGGTACAGAATGGCACGAGGCTCTCTGTGAACTCTCCTGCTATATTCCCGACTCCATAGCCCCTGCTAAATCCCTTCATTGTTTGGCCTTGTAGATTGCAACTTTTCAAATCATGCAGACGTAGATATTGAAGTTTTGTCTTCCACTGGTGCAGCAGTAAATGGACAGAAGAGAGGATGCAGTCGTGCATTATTTATGATAATAAACACATAACCATCAGTGCTGTAGATGCAACTTGGCCTTAAAAGAGGGTGAAATGGGTCCAGCCATGCATATCAATAGGATCATGGCACAATATGATCCTATTATATGAAACATGCTGTGACTGGTCAGGCAGGCGAAGAATGGCTAAGGAACGGTATGGCAAAAAGTGTCATTGTTAGCAGACCTAGAACTGAGACTGAAGGCTTTTTTTTTTCATGCAGTCGGAAAAAACAAGGTCACTGCCACAAAAAAGCCACAGACACCACTGGCTGTGTTGGCTGGAACGTCTAACCGAGCCTGAGGTAACGCAGTTGAGCTCTAAACCCAGGGCCAACATTTTTCAACATCATTCCACGTCATATTAAGTTAAATTATGGCTTTTTAAAAGAAAAGTGAACAAGAGCAGTAAGTCTTTTGCGTAATGTTTTCATTCTCTTTGTGCATTAATGACTCATCAAGCTTGGGATTAAACTAAGCTCAGGGGACTTCATGCTACTCTATGAGTTTTAGACTGAGAGAACTCAGACAATTTGTCATTGGGAAGTTGAGTTAGCAACAGGTGCAGATGATAAAGCCAGTCCCACACACAGAGAAGTTAACCCCACACTCAGCACTCAACACTCAACCCCATCATCATCATCAACTCCATCATCACTCCCTCTTCCACTTACTTACCCACTGTGTCGCAGGGTTCATCCTTATGGACGCAGAAGTCCTTCCTGCAACACAAAAAGACAGAAAACACCTACATGTAATGAGCAATTCCACGCAAAACTGTCTGTAACGCCAACTAAATACCATGGAATTGTGTTGCCGTTATGGATATGACAGTTTTGCGTGGAATTGCCCTAATATTAAAACACATACATAAGATTTTTTGATTGGCTAAAGTCGATGGGATGATATGACCCATTTACACCTGACTCTTTCGTTTGACTCAGTGAGCAACTACAAGGCAGCCTTATTTCCCAACCACCTCCATCAACCTACGGTGGCAGTGCAACCACGGTTTCCCCCAGGATTAGTAGAAAGGTTTCAACAGTCCTCAATCATTAAAGGTCATCTCTGAGAATTAAACAGCAGGGGGATGATTCTCAAATTCAACTTCCGGGCTGCGGACCAGCTCGGCCCTGACCCGTCCAAGGAATCTCTGAAAAAATGACAAACTAAGGCGCAAACGCTCAAACTAAGACAATGCCAAAGGACATATTTCTCTGTTTCTGATTTTCTGATTCACCTCCCTCTGCTCCTGCTCCTACTGACTTGACCAATTGAATGGACACTGGCCATCAGATATGGCAAGAAAAGTGGACAAGAATCAATTCAAAGCAAAAACCTACATTGGTCCACTATTGGCTTTGTAAAAAGTATACTGGCACAAAGCCAACATGAGTGGGATTCAAAATTGCATTGCATTGCACTGCATCAAAGGCATCTGCAATTCATGTACTGTAAGTTCGCATACTATATCACTGGGAGAGTCTACAGTATGTGATATCTGACTTCCAAGTCATTACTGCCAACAAGGTAATTCCTGCCTGGATTGGTGGGATCCTGGGAAAAACCTATCCTGACATGCTTTATGAAGGGGCGCTCTCATGTCGGCTCAGTTGTGAAATTAAAGTTGGACTTAATTTACGGCCAAGGCAAGGATCCCATTTGGACTGCCACGAGGGGCAAACCCAAACACATCCCCGTCTGCGAGCACATGGGACAGCCTATCTGCAACCATTTCTGCTCCTCGTTAAGACGTTCCTGGCCACGTGACAGGCCGGGTGGCGTCTCGTTGCGTCTGCGTATGATGCGTCTGCATCCGCCTGCCCTAGTCTTAAGATTTCCTTTTACGATTCACGAGCTACTTGCTAAACGTATTACGAGACATTACGAAAATCCCATAATATTTACATTCCTCCAGTAATTAAAGCAAAACATGGCAACTGTATTTGTGTCTGAAGCTTAGCATTGACAGGTGTCCACAAGAGTGGGGACGCTCCGCCATTGAAAATGGATTGAGTGGAGCGTGCCAAGCTAATCCCACTTACTATAATTACTTTTCAACAAAGTGTTTCGTTGTGGTGAGAGCTTTACATGGCTTTTGTCTGTTGAGAGATCTTATTAACTGGTGGCTGCTAAACTTGGAGAAAAAAAGAGGTTCTCGCAGATAATGATACATTGTTGTTACTATTATAATAATTACGTCAATTTTCCCATCTCAATAACCTTGACAGTCTCTGACCTTGTGTCGGGTGCTATTTGAGAATGTGTGTCCTGTGTGTGTGTGTGTGTGTGTGTGTGTGTGTGTGTGTGTGTGTGTGTGTGTGCTTTTTCGGGGCGTCACTCTGTCGCCCTGCATTTGTGGCCTAATGTGTCCATGTTTGTGTGGGAGAGTGTGTGTGCGAGGGACAGGATGTGTGTGTGTGTGTGTGTGTGTGTGTTGTTTATGTGTGTGTATTAACTAATGCCAAAAGCTGACTCAAAGGCGCCCTTTGACAATGACAAATGAAAGAGGCCTCAGAAACTCCCCCTCAACAACAAATACAAACACACAGACACACAAACACATATCACCACCTCAAAACGCACTAACAAGCAAGACACAAACACACATACACATCACACACACGCACACACACACACACATCACCACCTCGATGCGCTCTAACAAGCAACTCAGAGACACAAATACACACACACATTCACAAACAGCACACACATACACACACACATCACCACCCCGAAGCGCACTAACAAGCATCTCACAGACACACACACACACACACACACACACACACACACACACACACACACACACACACGCACGCACACACACACACGCACACATACACACACAATCACACACACAATCACACACACACAGATGGGAATGTGGACGGTCCGTGAGGCCCTTCTGGGAGCTGGCCACCTATCAGCCGGCTCCAACATCAAACAGCACCTGAAGCCACCCACCCCCCCACCCACACACACACACACACACACACACACACACACACACACACACACACACACACACACACACACACACACACACACACACACCCCTCACCCTCTCAGCAGGTCCGAATCATACTCCGTCGACCAGCGCCAACTTCTAACAGGATTTATAGAACAGGGAGGGGGGCGCTTTCTCTCTCTCTTTCCCTCTCTCTCGCTCTCTCTCTTTCCCTCTCTCTCTCGTTCTCTCTCTTTCACTCTTTTTTTCCCGATGGTATAATGTCTTTGGCACGACCCGTTATAGATCGGTGGATGTGAGCGAGGCCCCATTAACGGCCCAATTGAAATGAAAACCAGAGATGCCTGCCGAGCTCCCGGTCCACCCCCGTGCAGACTCGGACGCACAGACAGACTCACCGCTCGCTCTGATGCAGTGTCCAAAAGAAGCAGCTCGGATACAACTCCCAATGGAGCAGGTTGCACTTCGTTTTACAGCATATGAAGCAACGATGGCAGTTAATACTGTCTTTGCTAAGGTATGAAAAGTACATAAGAGTGACGTTTTTATGCCAACATCTATGCTAAATAACAAGCAGAGTTTCGTTGAGCACTTCCTGTCACAGCATGGCATCATAAGAACATTATAATCATAAGAGCATATAATCTACAGGATGTATACTGAGGATATACTCAGAAACATCTAGAACATCTACAAAGCTTACACTCCTAAGGACATGGGATGTGTTTTACATTTGCACACATTTTTTACGTGTTGTCAGTGCACCTACACCAGAGTTAGAGGTCATCTCATGAAAAAGCATTACGTATTGCAACAATTAACTGCACTAAAAAAAAACATTGTATCTATAAACAACCACATTACACGGCAAACCTATGGAGTTGCAACATCACATGATACACGATCCCAGTCTGCCTTTAGAGCCAATGGAATGCAGACAACCTACATTACGGCACAAAACGCAGGGCAACAATGACGCCGAGGAGTGACCAAGTGAGCCCAGCTGGTGATGATGAGGCACTCCCCATGCAGACGTTACCTCGTGATGAAGATGGCCGAGTCCACCGAGGGAGGGTCATCTCTCCATCTGGCACTGAAGTCGGACATCATGTTCTTCCTGCCGTACTCCTCCTGCTGCCATCGGCAGAAGCTCTCCAGCATCTTCTCCCCATGGTGCCCTATGTACATGTCTGGCTAAAGACAAACGCAAAAGGTCAAACAGCATCATCATGACAAGGATCAGCAGCTTTTGGAAAATGGAAAAAATTTTGATAAATGAGAGAGATGGTTTTACTTTGTTATGTCTTCTTTTGGCAAGGTAATGACAGACAAGATAAACACATATTCAAGATCCATAAACCATCATTTCTTAAAATAAAACTGTGTTTGCACAAGTGTAGGTTGTATGTGTTGAGCTCTTACTGGTGTCTCGGAGAGCAGAACCAGTTTGGTTAATCGGATATTGATCTGGATGCCAAGGCTCTTGTGTTGGAACAGGTTAAAGACCTAGAAAGAAGAGGAAGACGTACAAGTGAAGTCAGTCTTGTCTCACACTCATACAGACATTTGTAGAACAACCCCAGGTTACTTTTTTCAGAGATGGAGATTAGACAAGAAGAAGAAGAAGAAGAAGAAGAAGAAGAAGAAGAAGAAGAAGAAGAAGAAGAAGAAGAAGAAGAAGAAGAAGAAGAAGAAGGAGGAGGAGGAGGAGGAGGAGGACAAGAAAGAGGAAAATTAAGAGGATGAGGAAGAGTAGAGGAAGTTACCATGTTCATGATGGTGAGTATGAACCGTTTGGCTGCTTCGGAGCCGTGGTAAGAGACCATGGCCGGGTCGGCCACCACCAGCGTCTCCACATTGTACTCCTGCTGCAGTTTGTAGGAGTAGCGCTTCCCTCTGCTCGGCTCCTGGTGCTTCTTGCTCTTACTCTTATGCTTCTCTGTGGAGCGGCCAGGGAAATGGTCAAACCCAGAATGGGCCCTGGCCCTGATGACACAACACTGGTACTACTTGTGTATCATGTACTACTTACTTACAACAACAATGAAGTCTCGTGAAATAAGGTCATTTCATAATCTCTTATGCAATCGGTAGCTGCTATGTATCTGTATTATAAATCAAGACTATTAAAAATAGCTATTGTCAGATTTTCTGTTCATCAGGTTTTAATTCACATAAATGATACTTCTACATAACGCAACCCAGCACACAATAATAAATGTAACAAATAGACCTCATAAAGGAAATCCTGCGAATATGGCTTAGATCTACATGATGATCTACTGAAGACTACCTGACAGCAGCACTTCCAAATGCACACAAGAAATACAGACTCCCTTCTCCCTGTCAGTACTGCAGCCCCAGACAGGTGCTTTCTTTAAACAACGGGCTCCGGAGAGAGAGAGAGGGGGAAAAAAAAGACAAGGATGTGAAATGAAAAGCAGACACAATAGGAAGGACGGCAGGATCATTGCTGGAATCCTTCTTATTCACATCAGCCGTCCACGTTCAAATGCAAGGCAGACTCTCCTCCCTGCGAGACCTGGGTAATTCCAATGCTATTCTTCTTCCCAGAGAACGGCTGAACTGGACATGTGCACGAAGCTATCATCCAGTGTCCAAAAGCGTTGCAAAATACTCATTAAATCAAACCAAGGCACATGTCTGACCCCTATAACCCCATGACCTCTATTGCCATGGAGTTTAGTTCTAGTTCAGGTGAGAGTATTTAATGTCTTGATGTCTTTTCTTGTTGCTTAAACAGTCACAGGCACCAGAGGGCCTTAGCAGGTGCAGGTGTGAAGTCCACAGTAATGTCCACCCAGTGAAGCTCTGAAGTCGGCTGTCCTATATAAATCACCCACGGATCTGCTCATAAGCAATGGCATGTGTTTATGCCAGAAGAGATCATTCAATAGCACTGCCTGTATACACATGGGGAATGTTCAAACTCTCTTCTCATGAAAGAAAAAAAAACTCTTGCCTGTGTAAGATGTTCTCACACAGATCTTTCTATCCACTACTGTCTCTTCAATACAAACCACCACATGTTGTCATAATATTAGGCTACACATTGTTATGTTTAGGACTTATGGTTATGTACTTAGCACAGCTCTGCAGAACTTCGATTCAATGCAACGAAGATCCCAGGGCGGATCACATTTTGACAGCACATCTTCTGACATTTGAGAAGCTAACACATTCTTCTGCACAGATTCTCCATGGTTGATAAACCATGTCTCCGCAGCCATTGGCAATATGAGACTGTAGACTTTGTTCTTAAGAAGCACTGACATTCCAAACATTTTGTCATTACAACATTGTACTGTAGACTGCTGAATCATGACCGCGGGACTGCACTGCACCCACTCACACACAGTCTCTCGGGTGTTGTTTTTATAGACTGGACTCAACATTACTTGTTACTTTAACAGGATCGCGATCTCCATGGTCGTGAAACCGGCCGCAGTGATAAACACAATGAGCATGAAGGGGGTGAGACAGATGTACATACCAGGGATGACTCCGCAGTATTTGGGCGCAGACTGTTTGGCCAGCGAGCGCCTTCGCCGGTAGACTCGGTGGGCATGTCCCGTGACCGCCAGAGTGTGATTCAAAGGCTCGATGAAAAGAAAATCTTCATTGAGCTGAATAAAGCCCATCTGAAAAGGACATCACATCGACAAAACAAACACATCAGCTCAAGCAAGGGCAAAAGGGCTGCCAAACGCCAAGTCATGGGAGAGAGCAGAGAAAGCACGGGACTCGGGGCTCAGTGACACATATGAGAAAAACAGGCTTTTCATACAATGAGACATAATTAAAATGATATCAGGTCAATACAGAGGAGGGTTACAGTTCAATAATATAATTATTCCATTTCACCAATGGATAATTACTCACAAAAGAAAAACAGTAAAAAAAAACTCCATTACTGACACTGACATGTTTAGCGTCTGGTTTCAATGAAAGTCTCTACTAAATACAGTACATAAAATATGTATAATCACATTCCACAACTTGTTTGTACGCACACTTTGTCAAGCAATACACATTGCACTATACATATTGGAATTAAAACTGAAATATTACACAGCTTCATCATTATCATCATCATCATCATCATTATTCTCTCTCTCTCTCTCTCTCTCTCTCTCTCTCTCTCTCTCTCTCTCCCATTGCATACAAGTAGAATAACATTAAATGTAGCCTGTTTCTGATAAATATAATGCAATACAAAACACTCAGTAGACCAGGCGAGACACATCTCACATCTCTCTCTTCAAATCTGAACAGCAGGTCACTCATAGTCCAAATTATAAGTCCCTGTCCACTGCCCCTGTTCTGTACGCCAAACTCCAACAGTTCTGTGCCACCTTCAATAACCCGAAAATGCCCATATGCACCCACTGCCCCAAAGGAAAAAAAAAAGGTCCCTGACCTCCGCTTCCAAAAAAACAACCCCACTCCACCCCGGCCTGCACCTTACCCCCTCCCTGCCCTCCTCCCCCAGGGGCATTACCTGCTGTTGGACAGGAATGCTGCTCTTAGGTGGGAGGTCAAGGCTGGGCTCACGGAAAACTCTTATTTGGCTGGGGCTGGCTTTCGTTCGCGCAGACTAAACAAGTCACCCACAACCCTTAATTAAAGAGGGCTGATTAGGCGGTCGAGTCAGATAGAGGGCAAGGCTGCGCTGCGCTCTGCTCAAACCCGCACACACACACACATAAACACACACACACACACACACACACACACACACACACACACACACACACACACACACACACACACACACACCAAACCAGAACCCTGAACCACTGGCCAGCAGCACACCTCTCTCCCTCTCTCGTTCTCATATAATCAGACACAGACACAAACACACACAGTCTTTCTGTCTCTCTCTCTCTCACACACACACACACACACACACACACACACACACACACACACACACACACACACAAACATGCACTCGCTCTCTTTCTTTCTTACATATACTCACTCTCTCGTCTCTCTGTCTTTCACACACACATTCTCTCACTCTCACGCATGCACACATATGCACACACACTTTCTATTGTGATTACTCATGGGAAAAGAAAGCCATGGTGCAGATAGCAATGAGTTCAAACACTTCAACAGACCTCATGTGCAAATCATTTTGCTGACATTAATAATGTTGCAACCAGAGATCAGCATACATTAACCTATAGCAAAAGTCACATTCCAGGAAGAAAAGTAATTTCTCTTTTTAACATTGCTACAGTGTTTCCCATACATTGAGTTATTTGTGGCGGCCCACCACAATATCAACATTGACCACCACACAATGATTTTCCAGGTTGTACTAAATTGTGCTTAAATCTGGTTAGCATCATAACCACGCTGCGCTAATTTGTTAAAAACTGTTGCATTCTGTTACAAGTTAATTCTGCAAACTTACCACCACAAATATAATTCAATTCTGTGGGAAACACTGTGCTATATGTTACCAACATACATTTCATTTTATTGCACATGTGATTCTACAATGGTAGAATAAGCTTTTAAATGCATTATGTTTCTAGTGCCAATACTGTATATCAATATGATTAAATTAACAACTTCATTCCTTAAATATTTCAAGTAACATCATACTTTTCACCTATACCCACAGCTGAACACAGCATACACTATATTTTTAGAAACTTCATAGAGAGGGACCAGCTCAACTTCAATCAGCCTGACATGACACAGTAAACCACACTTGCCCCTCGGTGAGGCTTCAGAATTTACTCTGCACTAAAACGAACCCACTAAGTCAAACACCTCGGGTGACACCGCCGGGGTTAAGCATGTGCCACATTCCCCATGCTACAACAAAGCCTGCGGCTCATGCCATGTCTGCCAACAGCTCGACAGCCTCAACAGCTCCTCAGTCAGAGCTTCAGCAGCACCCCTTTCACATGCCGGTGAGGCTGGGGCATCCTCTGGACACGGTGGTGGCTGACCACAGCATTCAGTGGGGGCAAAGCATCCAATCCTCTGTCTACACACTACACATGGGAATGAATAATAAGTGTTCCTCTAACTTGGTGGCCTATGGATGAGCTGTGCATTGTATCTATGGGATATATAATATGATATAAATAATGTGACCATGTGGGTTATAGGCTACACAAAAAATAGTATCACTGCTATAGGGTCACTGCTTGGTTTTTATGCACATTTTTTGTGTCATATACACTAAAATTCCCTGTTTAACACAGCTCAAAAATTGTCTTAGTGAGAATGAATTTTCTTTAAGTGCAACAGGGGATTTAAATACTGCTTTACATTTCAAGCTCCCGCTCTTTGAGAGTTAGAAGAAAGGCCTACTTTTCCACAAGCCAAATTCTCCTCGCGTAACGTTACTTAAATTCTGTGTGGCGAGCGCTTCAGTTCGTTTAGAAGGCCTAGATTCGCCGTCCAAAACTTTGGTGGACGGAGGCCAAGCCATGGAAACCGCAAGTGTTCACCCCCTCAATCTCAACGGCCGCTAATGGCTGCGAGCTGCGGTTTTCTGATAAGTTCATGTTGTCTATGATCATGTGATCCAGGACCACAAGAATGTGGGGTGGCCGGGGAGCAGGCATCGATAGATTCCCACACACACTTTCCGGACTACCAAAAGTGGCACCTGAGGCAGACGCCAGACAGTGTGCCCCCAGGCATAGTTACTATTCAGAGGATGCAAAACAGTTGGCCTGGCTACCTTTCCACTGCACATGTCCACTCCCCACATACCCTATCTTTCAGATCAGACCTAACTTAAATATAATTTAATCAACAAGTTCTACCTAGTTGACAGTCAATTTAAAGCACAAAGGGTCTTTCTTTATGTAAACTATAAAGGACTTTAAAGTGTGCTCTTTAATGCAAGTTTGTGCTAATGAAAGTTTACCGATTTTCCTCAGGTGCCCCAGAGACTAAAGTTATGACTCCCACACACGAAGTAATATATATGCTTTAAGAGTTTTGATATGCACTGCCATAACTGAATAGATGGGATAATAATTCATTTACGTACAAGTTCAAACACAAGTGCTACAAACACAAGTCTGACAATTGAAAAGCGAGTATTTACCAGACCGGCGCAGGTGCTGAATGAGGCGATGGATCCTGCGTAATTGAGAACAGTTCCGCTGTAATAACACGCTGCCTCCGCGTTGGCAGATGAGAAAGCTGGCGGGTTGCGCGGAGATGCCTTTCGTGCTTTCGGTCTCTTCTCTACCATGAATTTCTGGGACAAGAAACGCGTATCCCGATTCAATATGAGTTCCAGATCTTTTCCAAAGGCTGGGATTTTGAGACGCAGAGCCGAAGCAGCTTTAGTTTGCGGTCCTGGTGGTTCCCGGTGGTACAGTTCATGCGATTCGTAGCTTTCCCAATTTGAAATGGAGCGGACCTCCCGAGAACTGCTCCCGGCGTTGGCGTCAGCCTCTCGGATATTTGGTTTATCAGGAGGCGGTGGACTCGTGTCTGGAAACAACTCTGGGAATACGATTTCAAACTCCGAATCCTGAGAAGACTGCGTATCTGAATAGAGAAGAACGCACAAAATGAAATCAAATATATGAGGATTCTACCAATGTATGCATAAAGGGTAATTTAGAGGGTAAAGCGCTGCGTTTCCACACATAACGGTAAATGTCACCTGTGGTGAATACTCGTACATTTCCATTAAGCCGGCAAGGATAAAGACATAACTAATACATTTTGGAACTATTTGTTATCGGTACATTTACAAAGTTGTGGTGTTTCAATAACTTTTGTAGTGGTGGGTTTTCTCTACCTGCAGTGGCACACATGCCCAAAAAGCACAGCTGATAAAAAAGTCGATTTAGATGCATATTCTCTATGAACGACACAGCCCTGTGGTGTCTTTATAAATTTACTCGCCAGGAACAGAAGCTAGGTTATGTGTTGGCGGTGTAATGCCTGACAGTTATATCCATGTCCCGGTGTGTGCTCTCTCCTCGCTCACATGAGGCTGTTTCCAAATGAATGAGTCCCGCGTCCCGCAGAGGAAAATTCAAAAGTCAGCATAGAGTAGACTAAAGGAAGAGAGAGAGGGAGAGCGAGAGTGTGTGTGTGTGTGTGTGTGAGAGAGAGAGAGAGGGAGAGAGAGAGACTTGTATGGAGCAGTATTTTGATGTATGGACAGTACAGTGAGCGGTAGAGAGCACTAGAGGACCCGGACTGCACGCTCTACATATTGTGCCGACACAGTCGCTGCATAATATCGCCACACATGCTGCACTGCTTGGAGATAATGTATTGTCAAAATAAGTATTTTATTAGGCCTAATTACATTGCCTCAAGCTAAGTTCATGTTCAACTCTCAATCGGCATGGAATTGTCTGTGATAATCCTGTAATAAAATGTTGTGAGTCTTAATCGTATTTATCTCATATCTTGGTTCATTGGGTCATTAGAGGGACATTGCATGAGCTTTTTATTGTATTCAACATGCCAAAGTATACTTCATGTCAGGAAGTTGTCACTGTCCATCATCAACCCATTGAACTGACTGAAAAACCATGTGACATGTCACTATCTAATAATAATAATAACATGTATCATACGTTTCATATCCTGTTTCTCTGCAGGAGAACTGAAGTCATCAGAAATCTTAGTTTGTGTTGGATCCATTGTAAATGTTATAGCCTAAAGACTCCGGCAGCAGTCTCACTTCCACTGTAACTCCGTTGAATCATGAATAAATATTAGTGATTTAAAAAGCATACATCACATCTTGAATATCTCAAGAAATTCCAAGCCATGTTTCTTTTTCCATTTTTTCAACGACTTACTTGACTTACTCGAGCCATATAGACTAAGGCCTTATAGAAACCTCCCTTCTTATGTGGATCCAGTTGTGGAACATTTGTGCCAAACAAAAACAATGCCCTTGGACAGATGCTGAAATAACCATTCCCATCCCCTTATTGCAGTGTTCATAGCCTATATGAGAAGACCGCATTTCCTTCACCAGCAAATCTGCAGCATTGTTTGTTTTAACGTATCACAAAATGGAAAACAGAGCCGGCGACCATTCATTCGTTTTTTTAAACTGTGACTTATATTCCAAAAGAAGCGCCAACGCAGAGGTCAGGTCTGTGATGCCTGGGAGGATTACCAATGTGTAACGGACTGATGACGAGCTGCAGAATGTTATCCCCACCAATGCCAGCACAGCTGCAGCCGCATCCTCAAACTCGACCCCGTTTTTTGTTTGTTTCCCTGTATTGGGTTGCAAACCAGAGATGCAAAGTTGATTTAGATGTTTTCATTACGTCACGATTGTGCGCTGCATGTTATGGACTTCTCGGACCTATATCGACCCGAGAAAAAAAAGATGATGGGAAAGAAAAACATCACTAATCCCGTTGGCAGACACACAGGGTGTAAAACCAATTACGGGCCCGGCCGGGACGAGGCATTGCCAGTCCGCCATGGCATATTTGGTATCAGCTTGCGCAGTGGGGATGATGTAACTCTGGAATCATTCGCTCTGATATCAAGGTAGTGTATCAGTCCAAAACAATCCATGTGTGCATGGCTGGTGTTTGGCAGTTGCTGTCTGCCTGGGATTGATGTTTGAAAGACTAGATGCTCTGATCTAACAGACGGAAAAGCAAAGACAGCAGCAGTAGATCTCAACCTGCCTTGTGTTACTGCACTTATATTTCAGAGATGGGACCTCAGTTGACCAGCCCTTTGATCAGTATCATGTTCTTGGCATGGTTCAGCCTAAGGCTATGTAGTAGGCTAAGAAAAGGGCTCAATTAGATGTGCTGTGTCTGTCCAAGTGTTTTGTGTATCTGATACAAGCTTGTCTGGATGATTACTTGGAGCTACTGTCAAGATGTGTTGACACAGTACAGATAGCCTACCTGTATGATGAATATATGTAATAGGTATTTAAATGCAAATTCACATTCAATGTAGGTAGCATATCATCCTTTTTACCATATAAAACGTTATCTGGGACAAGTGGAGACATTCCGACATTTATATTTATTTCAACTTGAATAGGTTAATAATGCCAGAACTCTGTACAAACTCACACTAAAAAGTGGCTAGGAAGCCATATGAATGCTGTGAAAGTCACAAATGCAAAGACATCTGCAATGAGGAGATATTGAATGTTAAACAATCAGGCATTGTGAGATGTTTTCAGCAAGAATAGACGTTTGCTCACCAAAATCAATTCCTGGGAACAATCATTAAATACACAAACAATGGTTAAACAAAAGCTAATGCACCCTTCCAATCTTGGATGAACAAATGGTTTTGTCACTTAACACAATGCAGTTGAATACACCATTAACTCTAATTTTGTATTTCCAGGAGCAAAACTGACTGCTGTGTTTTGCTGAAAGACTGTCCCTCATTCTTCACCAACTCAATAGTGACATGACTGGCCAATTTGGTTTATAATGTGCCATTGAAACAGACCAATGGCACAAAGTCATAACTTCGCACAGCCACATGGAAGGAATAAAGTCATTGCCACCACAGTTTCTCCAAGTACAACACATAGCCAATAACACACATAAACACACACACACACACACACACACACAAACACACACACATTCCACTTCTGCTAGGTGTCCAGCAGTTCTTTTGAACCCAGGTCCGTTTCCTGCGATAATGGCAGAGTTCACAGAGGAGATCAGGGCAACTGGATCTTTTTCTTACAAAAAAAAAGAAAAGGGGAAAAAAAGCAGAGAATCTGGCTCACTGGTAAAGCGGCACAGACACATTTCAGAGGGGCTGTTTCATGTTCCTCTCCTTCCCCTTCAGGCCCGCGAGCGCTTTTTCCCCTTTCAACTCAGGCAGCCAAATCTCTTCTATTACACAGTGTCTAAGGGAACCGACCATGTCTTCGTTAGGTCGGAAGAAAGCAAAGGGAGGGAGAGAGAGAGAAGCATGGAGCAAGAGAGATAGAGGGAGGGAAAGAAAGAGGAGACCCAGAGATTGGGAGAGTGGGAAGGAAAAGGGAAAAAACACACTCCATTTTTTTTTTCTTCCTTTCTTCTTTTTTCCTATTGGTACCTGCCGGGTCCCAGATGTAATATAGTGTTCGACATGCTCAAATTAGCTCCATTCAAATTGATACCTTCCCCTCCTTCCTAGTTTGATTCTCATTGTTTGATTCCACACTTCCACACGCCTCTCTCCATCCAAGAGCCAACCACCCCCCCCCCCGCCCCCCATCCCCACCCACGCCTCCACTCCACCCCACCCTATACCCCATCTCCCTCCAGTAGAACGCTTTAAACACATTAGGACTTTTCTTTATCTCTGCTGATCAGAGAGTTGGCCCTCAACACACCAGGGCCTGGCAGAGGGGGGCGATTTTCCATTATACGCAGAGCTGGGAGACCTGACAACACGATGAGGTAATGCGATGCTTTAAACAGAGGGAGTAATAAAGCAAATAGCAGTGGATTGACTGTATAGGGAGGAGATCTAGGATGGAGTGAGAGGGTGGGGGGCAGGGGACGAGAGAAAAGTGAGGGAGGGGGGGGGGTAGTTGGTGGTGATTCAAGGGGACAAATGTGAGTGGCCTTGTCGGGGAGACAAACTCTCTACTGAACACGGGGGCCGGTGGAAGTGGAGCAGAGTCCAGTGGCGGGGACGCGCTGTGTGTCTATAAAAGACGTGTGAGCGGATGACTAAGAATGTGTCATGGCAACAAGGCCATCTGGACTCGAGGACAGACGCTGAAAAATGGTGGGAGTCCTCATAATAGTTCTGCAGGGAGATAACAGCTCCTCATCCACACAGGCGGATAATCTTGGGAAACAGGAAGGGACGCAAGATACCCCAGTGCACATAACTGGACATGTAATAAAAGAGATATGTGGTCCAGGTCACCAGATAGGAAATCAATGATCAATTCTCAATAGGATCCAAGAATTTCTCTGTTTTGGGACTAGAGGAACCAAAACGAGTTTGTCAAAAAAATTATACAATCAGTGAAAGCATGCCTCATTTCTCCTGTCCTTCCAAAAGAGGTCTTTTATCTGTACCCCAGCCATCTCTGATCTAGGTCAGATTTGTCACTAGGAACCACCATGCAATAACCAGTCTTGACAAAAGCACAGTTGCATTTTAATACTTAAATCAGTACACATCCACTTCAATGCACTCCACATACAAGAATTGCACTGATTTAGAAAAACAATCCCATTTAACCGTCTCACTATTATTTAAGCCAAATCTGTATGTTATACTGTACGTCTTTGGCTCAATTAGACTTGTGTTCACACAACAGGGAAATAATGCTATCCTAATTCTATTAACTACGTGCACTGTTGCCTTATAAATGTACATCGAGCTCAAGGAGACTCCATCCCTCAGCGGACGTGCTTTATGTCTCCGTCGTTATTTACGCTGACATTTATAATGGAAGCATCCTTTGTCGACCATAAACACTGCCCACTTTGCATGTGCTCTACATATTTATCAGCGAGCGGACCAATTAAAGTTAACCACCAGCCCGCAGGCTCAGAGCGCACAGCATTTGCAGTTTGCACCAGTAATAAGCCTTTGGAGACCTCAGGAGTAAGTCCCCCCCCCCCCCCCCCTTACCTGGTCTATATTAAAAACTCATTTATGGACATTTATGGGGCTGTGGATGGTGGATGATGGGGTATCGATCACGCAACAAAGCCATTCAAAAATTGGCCAGCAGTGTTTGAGATGTGTGTGTGTGTGTGTGTGGGGGGGGGGGGGGGGGGGTGATGTCTCCGTATGCTCACGGAGTGTTGAAAGCTGTGGCCTTGCAAAGAAGAAGAGAAGAAGAGGAGAAGGAGGGGAGGAAAAAGAGAGGAGGAGGAGGAGGAGGAGAGGAGGGACAGACAGACAAACTGAAGATCCAGGATTGTGTAACAGGGGCTGCAGGGGAGGCAAGGAGCCAGTTTAGGCCTCTTTTGAACACAAGGCACTCTTAAAACTCGCCCTGTTCATGTGCTGCAGTACTTTCCACATCGTAACCACCCCCAGGCCTTCGAAACGTTGTCAGTGCTGGCCCATGCAGTTCCACTTCACTATAGCTCAACATTACCGGCCTACTTTCCCTAGGTATGGTAAGAATTTACTTTTTCTGACACCACTTTCTCCTTCTCTTCATTGCCAGGGTGAAATAATTTAAGAATCATTCTCTTCAGCATTCTTGTCCAGTGATGTGCATTCTATTTGGAATCCCATGGCATAGCATTAAGGCAATTTCCTGACACAAATTCAAGAAAAGATGGACGTTGCCACAGTTTAGATGAACAGGGCTCGATGAGAGACATTTTGCTGACATTTTCACAAGGCTTCCATTATGTCCATGAGTTATGACACCGGCTCTATCGCTTGACAATACTAACACTGTGCAGGTCACAGCACTTTGCAGCTACTGATAAAAGCATTTACTAATGTTTATGTAGGTTATATAAATAATTCTCACTGGCTCTGTGAGGGCTCTTACCTCTGTAAGGCCCAGTTGCTGAAAGAGTTAACCTGTTTCAGATTTGAAAGGAGAACTTGAAAGGCAACCTGACCTGTGTCAAGAGGGCAGACAGTAATGCTGGGGATTTTTTGGAGGGGAGGTTGGGAGCCATTTCTGCGGCTTACCACCATCCAATCTGAGTCAAAACAATGGGGTTCCCCCCAAGGACTGAGGGCATATAGAGTGGCCTGTACAATGTTAGCTGGAAAAGAAGAAGGGAGAGAAGAAGAGAGAGTGAGAGAGTAAGAAAGAGAAGAAAGAAAGAAAAGAGTAAGAGAGAACTACATGAGGCACCAGGAACCATAACTCTTTTACCCAGCTGCTGAACCCATTACAGTGGGGACTCTTTTGATGCTCGCGCGTGTGTCTCAGCTGAAGGAAGGGACTGCTTGTGCGGTGTCAACTGTTTAACGCCCCTTGTGCGTCCTCCTGCCCATGGCATTTAATGGCACAACGTCCATCGTGAGCGATTGGCTGCCGTTTATCTGAGTGATGCATACACACAACATGACTAATTTGGAAATGATGTAAATTCGGTGTAAGTGCATACACAGACACACATATACACAAGCACACACGCACACACACACTTGCTCTCACACAACATTCTTAAGGATCTTTCCCATGTGTAGGCCAATTCTGCTGTCTTGCATTGAGGTGTCAACAGCAAAAACGAATATGTGTCTCCTGCATATTTCAAAGCAAGTCATTAAGAAGATTTATAACAGAGGGTTATTTCACCACTGTCTGATGGAAAACAAGGGCAAATATACGGCAAGTTAAAAAAAAAAGAAGTGTGATCAAAGTCGGGCAGATGCTTGGACGACCACAAGGCTCCCGCGCCCACCAGTGGTGCATGTCCTCGACGCCAGCTCCTGACCGCCATCACCACAGAGGGCTCGTACCAGAAAGGATATGATGCGTGGCCCAAAGCACGGTGCTCCCTCATCCAACCTGCCTGTGTGTGCGTGTGTCTGTGTGTGTGTGTGTGTGTTTGTGTGTCTGTGGTGGCGTCCTGATTTGACTTAGTTAATGTTGCCAGGGGACTAATGTTGCCAGGGGACTTCAGAAGCCTCACTGTCTGCCCGTCTAGACGGCACAGAAAATTCAGGCACTGATTCGGGCAGCACGGCCCGAGGGGCCCTGACCTCAGAGCTTTCATGCGAGGAACCTTGGCCAAGTGTGGAGGCTGAGGTAAGAGAAGAGCCAAATCACCACCCTAGTCCTGTGTGCATCACAATAAAGAGGCATCTCTCACAAAGCAGAAAAGACCTGAACAGAGACCTCTTATTGAAGCCGTTTTATAAACAGGCATCATCACATCTAACAGTTGCAGTTCGGCACAGAGCTCACTTTCTCTTGAGGAACCACGGAGAGAAAAGTTCTATTAAAGTAACAGGAAGCGTACAAGAGTAACTTTTTGTATTCATTCAGGAATACATCACACTAGACACACAAAATAACAATCAATCAATCTTCTTTTTTCCCCCATTTTGGATGCATTTCTTATTCCCAAAGTAAATATTTAATGTTAGTAATCTGGACTCAATGCAATATGTCCGTCATCTCTGGAACACCTACGAATTATTAAATAACAACACTGGCCCACAAAAGTGACCTTAGTGCAATACTATGCACTTCATGCTCTTGACTGTGTGCATTCAAATGTGGACGCCCACTGTAAAGTTTTATCACAATCTAATTTCATGCCACTTGGGCGAGCCAAAGGTAACCTTTTTTCGTTTTATCCTTTACTATCCCCCTCTGAAGGACTGGAGAAAAGGCGTGTAACTGGTGTCCCGTTGTGTAGGACACATGTCTCTCCTGGTAGGACATTAAGGCTTATATGTAAAGAGGGGATAGTCTGGGTCTGTTCAGAGTTAAAACTGGTCTCATATGTGATCTATCTTGCTGTTCTTCTGTTGCAGCAGTTATTTCCTATTCCAACATTTCTTTTTGATTTGAGTTTGTTTTATATTTGTGGGAATCCTTCATTTAAGTTCATCTCATATTGATCAAATGGGTCAGCACTATCACTACACCAGTGATAATGATGTGCTTTTAACAACCTTCAGTAAAACAATCACCACCCCAAACGGCCAATACCTCATTCACTGGATTTTAGAGGGAAAAAAACTGCATGACGTGTCATTGAATGGTACACCAGGGACATCACGATGATCAGTCATCGCCTCAACAGCATCCAACACTGCGATGTCTGTCATTTGGAAAGCTGACTAATTACGAGTAATTAGTAAATATCGGTGGACTTTGATGAGTCTCGGTCCTGCCCGTCTGACAGAGTTCACAAACTCTGCCATCACAATGACTTGCTCTTCTGACCCCTGGCTGGCAACGGCGAGACAATGCCATCCCTCAGTCCGCACACTGGTATCCCCTAATGATGCAGGATTTTTTTTTCCCACCAGCATTGACCGCCACAGAGGATGACCGAATTTCCAACACCATGGGCTCGTCATGTTATTACGATGCAAATCGCCCCCATTATTGGCCATGCATGGCAGACCTTTTTTTCCTCTTCTCCTGTGTAGCTGACTGTGGTTCATGCAAGTGAATGAACAAGCACCAGAGAGAGATCAAGAGAGAGAGAGAGACAGAGAGACAGATATATATAAAGAGAGAGAGAGAAAGAGAAAATGAACTCTGGCCTGTGCCTGTTGATGTTTTTGGTCGGGTTCCCCTCCCGAGCACAAGGGTGTGGACCTATGATCTAATGTCCTTGCATTCATAATTGCGCCTCTTCTCTCTCTCTCTCTCTCTCTCTCTCTCTCTCTCTCTCTCTCTCTCTCTCTCTCTCTCTCTCTCTCTCTCTCTCTCTCTCTCTCTTTCTGTCTCTCTCTCTTTCTCTTTCTCTCGTGTGCTCTTTCTCTCCCTGTGAGCAACTCACTCATTCGCTCCTCTTCACTCCCATGCTAATGTCTGTGCACAGTGTGGCCGAAGGCCGGCCTGACCTGTGTGATAGTCATCATCCGGCCATCCCACACACACGCACACACACACACACACAGACACACACGCACTGTGGCATTATGTCACTACTCTGGTTACACATGAGCACAGCCGTGGGGATGAACTCATATGAACCGGTGACTGGGGTTCATGCATTGTGTGCTAATTCTCTCTGCCCCCCCCCCCCCCCCCTAAAAAAAACATGCGCCCACACATACACACAGCACACAGAGTTAGCTGTTATGGTCACTATTGGTACAGTGCTCAGACTATAAACTGAAAGGTTGTAATGCAGGGTTTCTATGTGCCTCGCTTACACACACACACACACACACACACACATCACACCACAGAGAGAGAGACAGAGAGAGATAGCTGTAAAGGTCACTATTGGTGCCATGGTCAGACTATAAACTGAAAGGATGCAATGCAGGGTTGCACACACACACAAAATACTGGTTTTCTACACACATCCTCCCTTCCACCCTTCACACACACAAACACACCTACACACACACACACACACACACATTGCCAACTCAAACCTCCAGCATCACTGCTATGTCCAGGTTATAAACTGAAAGGAGGCAATGCGGGTTGAATGGTTCACAATGATTTCATGTAACAATTTCAATCTAATGGTCCCCGCTGCCCCCAGAGTGCACTGTAAAATGAAATCATTGCCTGAATGCGGGAAAACTGACTGCACAGAGGGAAATTGCTCTTCCCACAGCGCAGTGAAAGCGCTCCGAGTTGCTGACAATATGAAGTGATGTTTTACTGCTCGTGATTTCTGAGGGCGTGTGCATTATCAAGACGCAGGCCGTAGGGTTAGATGTTTAACTGTTGGGTTGTGTTTCTGCGAGGCTCCCTAAACATAGACATTATGCCTGCACTTTCCTGCCAGATCCAGAGTATGTGAGCAAAAAAAATATGACATCTGCCTGATGTTACAAATGAGGGACTGAATTATAGGCAACGTGTGCAATGCAGTCGACCAAGATCAAAGGTCAAAGTTCAGGTCCCATAATGTCCAGCTATTATGGAGTGAAGGAAAATATATTTTTTTTGCAGGTGGCCTCCTGAGATATGGTGCAATTGCCGCAAATGCACCCGCTTGGGCTGCAATGCTGGATCAATCATGCTCCATAACAGACATGCAAGCCCTGTGCGTGCTTCCAAGAGGTCAGGCAATGTCGATTTCCTTCCAAGGTATGATGTCCAAATTCCATTAAACATAGCATGAATATACATTCATAAATAATAGTCAATAAGCACCCCCATACTTAAGTAATTGTATATCCTTCTCTATCCGTAGGGTATATAAAACAGTCAATGCTGAACTTTACGAAATGTGTTGTGCATCAGTATCTAATCAGAATAGTTAAGCAGAATGATATAGCGGCCTAGCTGGCTATCAGGAAAGAAAATCTCTGTGTAATTGAATTGATTCCTTGAAAGAGCTGTTCCTGTTTATGGTGGAGAGACAAAAAGGAGGCTAAATCAAAACGACTGGAACAGAGACACAAAGGCATTTCCAAAAGAATTAATCAGCGGGGAGTTCCATGACATCACTTCCTGTGTGGATGACCGTCGATATCCAGTGAGACCATCCTGTTTGTTTGGACAAGTGTTTCGTGGCATGGCCGAGAGAAGGCAAGCAGCCTAAACAAACTGAAATTAGACGTTTGTTCTCTTCGAGGGCTTCCAACATGACACTCAGCAGGCGCTCACATCACCTCCCCCAAGGCAATCACCATGAGGTTTCAATGTTTTGATTTGTCTGGTATCATGGTCCCCAAACATCGTCATGTAATGGCACAGAGGACATTACGTGTTAATTGAATTTTGAACCCCTTCCATCACTGTCTGGTTTGATTTTTCTTGATTTTTTCGTGATTTAAGACTATCTGTCTTTGGCTCATCACCTCTGGTGCACCTGAAGAGAGGCATCACAGGTTTTCTACCAATGAATTATGTCCCAGACACAAAGTTCTAAAGAACTAAAGAAAGCCAATATGGTCGCAACGCATAAGTCCATGTGCTTTTAACTATTTGCCATGTTTAATTAAAGGCTTTTTCATATATTTTTCTAAACAGAGTGCCTTTGTGACTTTCCTGTTTTGACTATACTGAAGTCTTTGATTGACTTAAATGTCTGTTAGGCTGGTGAGGGGATAATGAGGCTTAGATTGCTTTACAGGAAGGCAAACAGACATTGTTGTGAGAAAAAAAAGTTTCACATAGAGACAGTGGGTAACAACGAATTTAAACGTTTACTGTACTGTATATGCATGTTGAATTCCACTGTTATGATTCTAGCATAAAGAAAAAGAAAAACTTCACAAGAAAATGTGAGCAGAACTGGACCATGCTGTTCAGCCTATTAACCTGGAATAAGTCCGTTTGGCTGTCACAAGCAGAACCGGCTGGACCAATAAACACTCAGTGCGGACTGGAGCTAACCCTCGTGAGCCGACACACACACCCCCATCCGAGCCACTGGTGTCGGCGCCTTTTCATGCTGCTCTCCCTACAGGTCCCCGGAGAGGGCCAAACAGCGCCGCGGAGGCAATGGATCGAAGCGGCATGAAGGGGGGAAAAAAAAAAGGAAAAGAGCAGCGGCAGCAGTGTGCCGCAGGGCGGCTAATGGCATTCCCAGCCGGGCACGGCAGCGCTCGCAGACACACACCTGGAATACGAATGCGGCCCCATGCCGCCAGGTCCTGGCCAGGGCCGGATGGACGGACGACGAGCGAGCGAGAGAGCGGAAGCGACCCAGGCATGATGGATGAGAGAGAGAGAGAGAGAGAGAGAGAGAGAGAGAGAGACAGCAGTGGCCCTCTGTGCCACTCCATGCTGAATCCTGACGGCCAATGGCGCTCCTCCTTAGGGCAGAGAGGCCACTTCGGGCCAGACAGGGTATCCCATCCTTCCTCTTCCTCTGTGAAGTTTCATACTCTCCCTGGCCACTGGCTATTATTATTTTACAGTTATACACTGAGGAACTCGAATAACAGTCTTGAAATGTACTCATACATACACAACAAGGATTGTGTGTTTTCAAGGATATAGTCAGTAATGGCAGTGACGAATGAAGAATTTTTCAATCTCCAGGCTTTAAATCTCATTAGTGGATGTTACATCAATGGCCTCATGTCCAGCTGTATATGAATAGCTAGTAGTGATGGTATCCTTTGCCATACCGCAGCAGTGGGAAGCTCTCTACCCAAGGCAAGGGTAGAAGGTTGGTTAGACTCAAGGGTTAAGTGAGAAAACACATTCAATTGTTAAAACAAATGCACTGTCAAGCAAAAGTTTGTGGTCAAAGGCAGAAAGACAACATGAAAGTAATGGCAACATCCACTTCTATGACCAAGTTTTCCTTTTTTGTTTATTTTTAAAGGTGACGTCACACAAATGCACTGTCAAGCGACAGTTTGTGGTCAAAGGCTTACAATAAGACGGAATGAAAGTAATGGCAACATCCATTTGTATGATCAAGTTTCCCTTTTTTGTTTCTTTTTTAAAGGTGACATCACACTCCCCATCCACCTTTTCACCCCTCACTCATGTTAAGACATTCCGTCACCTCTCCAAGCACAAATTATTGCCGGGGCCCGTGATATGATTTCCGTCTCTCTCTTTACCATTGCGGCCAAAACTCTTTGCTCTCTTGCACCGTATAGCGCGAGCCTGTGCAGAGTTGGAGCCTGTTACAAAAAAAAGCTATTAAGTGCACAGCCGTGATAAAAATTCCTGCACCTCAACCCCAGCGGCTTAGATAAAGTTCTTTTCACGTTTCAAGTGAGTGCAGCTCTTAAAGTTTGTTTCAGAAGTTCTCACTGTAAATAACATGGTGCCAACATTATGAAAACAGATGTCTGCTAATACCTCAGACAGAGAAGTAATTTGGACATTTTGAAGTTTACAGTTTACAGTTTTAACCGAACAGTCCAGGGGTGTTTTACACCAAACTTTGTGCATACCTTGACAAACGTAAGATGAGCTAAACAAAGCCCTTCTTTATATAAAAAAAAAAAATTGTAATGGTGAGTTATGTTACCATATAATAGGGCATTACGCTGGGACTTCAAGGAAAGGGAATTTTAAAGTTTGACCAAACAAGAGTTGTTGGCAAAACTTGAGATATTTAGATAGATAGATAGATAGATAGATAGATAGATAGATAGATAGATAGATACTTTATTGATCCATTTAAATGGTGATATAACCTTTCATCGCATGTTCTTGAAATTTATGGCAAAATGTTAATTACATATCATATCACCCAGTTGGCGTGTCGATATAAACACTTCAGCTTTTGGGGCCCATAAACCTGCTTCACAGAGAGGCTTCTAAAAGACATAGCCAAAGAGTTAGAATAATCCTGACAAAAACAAGAGGGTTCCAGCAACTTTACTTGAATTATCTCTTGGATCACAAAAACATGGCGAAATGGCCCACATATTCACTTCTGATAAATGAGAGACAATTGCAGGGCTGAGATTTGCGGCCGGGATTTGCTTTTGAGGAACCGAGGGACGGGGGGTGTTCAAACCACTTGTCGTAATGTAATTGTAACAAATGAGGCATTTCGCCATGATTGCTCCTACTTCAGGGCTGGCTCTGAACTGCACGACCTCGAGCGGTAATGGGGTTATGGTTTTGCGATAAGGCCTCCCTTTAGGGATTCTAAATGAAACATGGCTCTCAATTAACATCACAGAAAGAGGTCTACTGGCGGGACCCAGCAAAAAACACCAACCCCTCACCCGTACTCCTCCTACTCCTTCTCCTGCTGGTTCACAGATGCAAACTGAGCTTTAAAAATAAGTCTGGGCCCTACCTGAACAAACACAGACGAACCATTAGCCAGGTCCGCAGTTTGTCTACACTGGGGTGAAATGTTTGTGGGAAGCAGAAGTGCCCCGGGACAGGCTCTCTAAAACAGCATCTTCTCGCATGTCGCTCTGGTTCCATTCCCCTGCTCTTAACAGCAGGTTTGGGGATCAATGCTGTCTACCTCCGAACAAAACTTTAACCCTTTAAGAGTCAGACCATGTCAGTTATCCAGCATGTTCTGCTGTCTTCCAGCCATCACATGCACTGTTGTCCAAAGACATGAGTAGTTACATGCAACCATAAAATACAGGCAAAACTTCCAACAACTGTTCCTTGAACCGTTTCCCTATACATGGATAGCAGCATGTTGAACCATAGAGGCAGAAACAACAGAGCATGCACAGACTAACGAACTCCCGCACACGTTTTCCAGTCTATGCGTGAACTCGCACGGTGACCCCTGGAGATCGGCCAGGTCTCATGGTCTAAAGGCCATAAGCCCCACGCCCAAGCGCAGACACCATTTCATGGGCAGATCCTGTGTTTGCAGGAGAGGGAGAGAAGAAAGAGCAGCTCCAGGCGGGGTTAACACATCTCTGTTTGTGTTTCCTCAGCATGGACAGTCTGCAGGCCTCCCAGCCTCTCTCTCTCTCACACACACTTTCTCTCTCTCTCACAC
>NC_055969.1:13689372-13699372 GCF_018492685.1 Alosa sapidissima
CAGAGAGCTCTAAATCTTGTGCAAAAGACGGCAGAGGATGGTGAAACTGCAGTAAATCACACGATCAGCGCACGATCCAGCGCTAACGTTTTCTTACCCTTACCTCGCGCAAGTCTGCAGGCTCGCATGTGCTTCTTATCTCGGAAGTTGTTGGGGCTAACCAAACTGAGTAGAGGAGGTCACAGTTTCCCTGACAGCCCTGATAAACATCATACAGTACATGAAACAGTTGGCATGTGAACCTAAATGGCTGACACCAAGACAGATCACAGCCATACAAATTCCCTGAACATCTGTACATCTGTAGCATGTCAGCCTTGGGCAGCTTATCATACCACTCTGACAACCTTTTTTTTTTTTTTTTTAGCCAGTCTGGTACCCAACCATGTAGGATCGCATTACCCAGCATCCTTTACTGTCCCCATAGCTTTCATCTGTCACGGGGTGGACAGCCTCGGTGGCTGACCGAACTGACAGATTGCTGCCCGCGCTTCTTGAAACAGACACATTCTCCCAACAGGACCCCTGACGTTTCACACAAAGGGCCAGCTTCGCCTGCGTATTCCATTCGACTTGGTCATAAATGCATCTCTGGCCAATCCTGGACAGGCGCTCCTCCTGAAAGCCTTTATTGGTCACGCTTTGATGATAAGTCTCTTTCTCTCTTTTTTTCTCTTTCTCTCTCTCTCTCATTTTCTGTCTTTCTCTCTCTCTCTCTCTCTCTCTGGAAAAACATATCTCATGTCGAGTTGCAAAGGTCTCTTTGTCTGTGTAATGTCCGGAGAGGAAGCCTCGAAGGTCACGTCTGCCCACCATTGTGTCACGGAGATGGAGAGTAACGCCATTAAAGACATTACATCCTCTAATGTCAAAACATTACACTCTCCGGCTCCCTGGAAATGAGGCTGGGTCACTGACAAAAGGACTCATGAATCACAAGCACTCCAGGAAGTATGACAAGGGCTTTTTACCTAAGAGACACAGACAGAGTACGAAACCACCTCAGCCATTAATTCATACAGACTGTGCTCTTTGGAGACCTCTTTTGTAATTGAAATGAAAGGTTGGATATCATCATCCATTCTGAATTATCTTAAAAAATGTTGAACTGAGATTTGTTTTCAAAATGTGATTGTATGTTTTCAATTTTATGTTTAAAGTTTATATTTACAAATAGTGTGATTGATGGCAACAAATTGCAATGTTTCTGCTGTCAAATTCATAAGTCAATTTAAAAATGTTTTCCTTTGAGTCGGTCTTCAAAACACATTACCACAAAACGGACTTTGGACAGGTCTTAATATGTTACAGAGCAAAAGCCCATGACTCAGCCAATGGCTCTACCCTCTCCAAGGTTTGAAAATAAACATGTCTTGTTATCAGGACCCCTTTCATAAGTGCGTGCATGTGTGTAACTGTCTGTGTTGGGGGAGGGCAATGTTTGGTCGCAGTCCTGAGTTAAACTGCCCCACTGCTCCTTCAGTGTGCCTTTGGGGGCACCACACGTCGAAGGGTGGCTAGCTGTTGCAGTACCTGTTGGGCCTGCCCTGGCCGATGCGGCCTGGTGGGCAGCTGTCCCCACCTGAAACAGCACGGCCATTGAGCCCTGGGCCAGGCAGCTGCTCTGGCATGCAACACATGTGGCCGTCAGCTGTGACAGGTCGTCTAACCGACCCCAAGCTCCCCCCGCCTCAACCCACCCGTGTTCAAAACAATGGGCAACTTTGTGCTGAGTCAGCCAGTACGCACAAGCATGAACAAACACACAAATGCACACATGCGTGTGCACAAGCGCGTACACACACACACACACATACGAACACACACACACACACACACACACACACACACACACATACACAAAACAAACAAACAACATGACTGACCTGACAGAAAACACATGACAGAAAACAATGAAGTTAGTTTCCATTTCCATTACACAGAGAGAGAGAGAGAGAGAGAGAGAGAGAGAGAGAGGGAGAGAGAGAGAGAGAGAGAGAGAGGAAGAGAGAGGGAAAAGAAACACCCACACTCACAGAAACACCCACATAAACATGTGCTTGTGCATATAACCGCATACACAGATGAATTCCCAGACATAAAAACAAGGGCTCAAGACATACATAAAGCCGCACATATAGACACAAGAGCACACAGGTAAAAACAACACAGCTGAACACACGCACACACACAGCCAAACTGAATGTCATTAGTCTGAACGATGAAACTGTGAACACTGAAAGCTTAAGCAATCCTGCACTTAAGTCTAGCCCACCCTAAGTACACTATGGAACAGCTCTCCCAATAATACACACAAGCAGACAGACAGATGCAGTATGTAATATGCAAGTCACTTGCTTTGATTCAAACTTCATTAACTAGTTCAAGAGTTGTTCACCCCACTCCTGAGCCACATTACTCACAAATACAAGTAGCCTACTTAAGTACTCAGGAGGACAAGTAGCCTACAATAAGTACACATATATATTAATGCATTCCCAATTAACAAGAAACATATTTAAAATGTCATACTTCCAATAGCTTCCCCTGCTTATACAACATATCTTAACTCAGATTTCACACTTCCGAATGAACAGTGTCCCACTGAAAGTTTGTTTTGCTCATGTTTTGCTTGCTTGGCAGGCCATTTCGCTCCAGCCTGGAGCCCTTCCAGGAGTCTGCCTCCACCCTGCCTCTACCTCTACCTCCACCTCCCTCCTCAGCACCTTCCATCTGGTCAGGACACTGGAAGGTGAGGTGATTTGACACAATGTGACAGGATAGGACAGGGCATGACGTGGCACATGATGATGTGACTTTTGTTCAAGATGATTGACATTCTGAGTAGGAGTGAGTAGTCATGTCTTTCATGTCTTCACAGGATTTACCTTTAATGTGAGGACACTAATAAAACACTTGGTAATGGTTTTCAGTAGTCTCCATGTGTGTCCTTCAAACTATCATGCTGCTGAGATCTAAGTATTACAGGTGTCTCACCGGTAGAGGTAGAGCAACACAACTGAACACAGTTGTTCTAACAACTAAAGGTGCTATCTGCACCTCACCATCTCACCACAGGGGTCCCCCAGGGCTCAGTGCTGGGCCCCCTCCTCTTTGCTATCTACACCACCTCCTTGGGACAGATTATCCGTTCGCACGGCTTCTCATACAACTGCTATGCAGACGACACACAGCTCTATCTGTCCTTTCCACCTGACGACCCCCTGGTTTCAGCACGGATCTCAGATTGCCTTTCAGACATAGCTACATGGATGAAGGCACACCACCTCCAGCTGAACCTCTCAAAGACTGAACTGCTGGTCATCCCAGCTAAACCTACCATACACCACGACATCAACATCAAATTTGACTCCCTGTCTGTTTCACCGACCAGGACTGCAAGAAATCTAGGAGTTGTTCTCGACAACCAACTAAACTTCTCAGATCATGTTGCCTCAGTCGCCCGGTCATGCCGTTTCGCACTCTACAACATACGGAAAATCAGGACTTACTTGACTCAAGATGCTACCCAACTTCTGGTTCAGGCAATAGTCATCTCACGACTCGACTACTGCAATGCCCTCCTGACAGGTCTCCCAGCCTGCGCAGTGAAACCACTTCAGATGATCCAGAACGCGGCGGCGCGCCTGGTCTACAACCAACCCAAAAGGGCACATGTTACCCCGCTGCTCATCCAGCTACACTGGCTACCTATGGCAGCCCGCTCAAATTCAAATCTCTAACGCTTGCCTACAAAGTAGTCTCTGGTTCTGCTCCCACCTACTTGAATGCCCTCATACAGACTTACACTACCTCCAGACCGCTGCGCTCATCTGACGAACGACGTCTAGCTCTACCACCGGTACGCTCAAGCCAATCCAAACTTTTCTCATCTGTTGTTCCTCGTTGGTGGAACACACTGCCAGTTCCTACAAGGGCAGGGACATCCTGTTCCACTTTCAAAAAACTCCTGAAGACCCAGCTCTTTAGAGAACATCTACTCTCATAGCAACACTTACAACAA
This sequence comes from Alosa sapidissima, assembly GCF_018492685.1. Lineage (NCBI taxonomy): Eukaryota > Metazoa > Chordata > Actinopteri > Clupeiformes > Clupeidae > Alosa > Alosa sapidissima. The sequence goes on from NC_055969.1 coordinate 13,693,397, forward strand.
GTCTTACTGATCCTAGCACTCACCAGCCGTTAAACTGACAAGTAACTGTTAAAATACAGCACTCACCGACGCACTTATTCTTACTGTACTCTAATGTGTTTTTTTTAAACTGTCCTAAAATTGTGAGAATTGTTCTAAAACTTACTGTTTACCATGTTGTTAGTCGCTTTGGTTAAAAAAGCGTCAGCCAAATGTAATGTAATGTAATGTAATGTAAAGGCACAACTACAAATATTGCCCTAGAAACCACTGTAGGGAGGAAGTGAAACTAAAAGTCAAAGGTGAGAGAGAGGTCATGTGCTGTACCTGCGTGTGTTCTCTGAGTGGCATGGGCACTTCCTGTCACACTTGAGCCCGTAGACGCCCTTGGTGCAGAGGCGCACCTCGCAGTGTTCGCCCGTGTAACCCGGCTCGCACAGGCACGCCCCGCTGATGTGGTAGCACTTGGCGCCGTTCATGCAGCGACACGTCTGGCTGCAGTCCATGCCGAACGTGCCAACTGGGCACTGCTCATGGCACCTGCGGTGGGTAAAGGGGGAGTGGGGGGGGGGTTGAGTGGACACACACACAGAGAGAGAGAGAGAAGAGGAGTCAGTGGAGAGTCACTCACAGAGAGCCTGCTGTGGTGGCGCCAAAAAACGATTGCCAGCGGCCAACTGTGATAATGTCACTCAAAGCCATTTGGAAGCAACAGCTAAACACCGATTATTTGGACCACCAACGGTTCAAATACAGGAAAAGGGGATACTGTGGGGTCAAATATCTGGCTCAGCCTAGCTAACTAAGAGCTACATAGAGCAAATATTTGCAACTAGGCCGCCATCTTAACACCTGCATGAAGAGCCCATGCTGTTAGAACCTGCTGGGAGACTGTCAATCCTGTCTAATAAATGGCTTTGGATGAACGAGCCTGCTAAATGACCGCATGAACATGGACATGGACAACACCAGCAGAGTCACAGTGACATTCAGAGAGTGGACAAACTGAGTGTGTACACTGGGCACATGCTGCCGATGGAACTACAGTACATGTAAAAATAATCAGTAGAAATGCAACTCAGATCACTGTCTAGTTAACATAGCATAGGTAATATGTAACATACTCTAAGTAAAGTATAGACATGTTTGAAAGAACTGGCAAATTGATATTTAGAAAGGACTGCTATCACAATAAAATGCTAGAAATCCAGAACTGTAGAAATATAAATTATAGAGTGGCAACTGGCAAGCTACCACTTAAGACACAAAATCAGTTACTTGTACAAAGTGAGGCAAAATATAAAGACAGACAGGGTCACATAGATTATAGTCACTGAGGTTACAAAAAATAAAACAACACACTTGAGATGAGAGCCCTCGAAAGATGCATTTCAAACAAAACCTTATACTACAATATGGCCACAAGGTGAACATCCAATTACACTGATGTACTGTAAGAGCTCTGTGCTGAAAGCCTCTTTTCACAGAAGCAAAAAAGGGGGTTAGCACTGTGTTTTTCTCCAAACAACAAGAAACGGAAAGCCACCACTTTCAAAACAATCTTGGCTGATGAGAGTTCTTCAAAAGGGGCTTTGCCATCAGTATGTAATCTTATGGAGACTGCGGCAGGGACTGTTTGCAGATGGCATGAGAGGCCGTTGGCATCCCACAGAGATTAGCCCCACAGGGCTGAATACCATAGTGGGGAAAATCACTGAGTTGACTTAAAGCTGCTGTTGTCTGAACATAACTGTGGTGTTTGTGACTATACTTTATACCTTAGCCAGCCATGCAGCCAAAGATGGTGGAGTTTATAAATGACCCTGGAGATTTTTCCTCCCTGTCTGAATTATGTCTGACACCATGTTTAGGCACACTGTGTTGGCTATAAATATATTTAAGTATTTATAAAACGTCCTTAGAAATAACATACCATGGGTGATGAATAACATGTCTTACTCTTTGCACTGTATGTAAGAACATATGGAAAACTATAACACAGAAAAACACCAAAAAGTGTGAGAACTTCAAGGCCCATGGATTTGTTTTGGGAATATCAGGGCCCATGGATTTGTTTTGGGAGCTCTAAATCACTAACAATGGTTGGCGACTGCATATAAAACACATTTACTGTAACACATGGACTGTTTGGAGAACCACACACCAATGTAGTTTTCTGGGCATTTCTATGAATAGGAGGGGCAGTGTGGGAAGCTGTCAAGACAAGATGGAATGCATGTATGCATGCGTATGCAACCAGATACATTACCAAAAAAAATGCAAATGGGAGGACGGAAAACTTCAGGAATTTTGCAGGAAAAGGTAAAAAACAAACATGTTCTAAAGTTCCACAATCATATCACTTACATTCCTGAAGACAGACTTCACAAGAGGTTGATCCGCAGAGACCAACTTGTTGATGGATAACTCTATCTCTCCCTCTCTCCCTCTTTTTTCCTTTCCTTTTTTCTCTCTCTCTTTCAAGTAACCTTTTGCTTTAATGCAATCACAAGGGCTATCGTTTGGGGGAAATTCTTATCCTAGCGTTAGCCACTAACTGGCTTTGATAAATCAGGCTGCCGGGTCCATTCAGAATTCAAAACCATGCCTCCGAGACACGGCTATCAGGCTCATTCACTCGCCCGGCAGATGGGTCCTGTCAGAATCCTTTTCCCAAAGCTTGTTTTTTTTTCTCTTCCTCATCTTCTATTTTTTCCTCTTTTCCTCTTTCTTTTTTTCTCCAAGAGTTTCAAAACCACTAGCAGCTGTAGTGTTAGGGGAACACATGGGAGCCATCGTACGCTCACACACACACACACACACACACACACACACACGCAGAGTGTCCTCTGGGGGGATGACCATGGAGACAGGGGTTTGCACGAGAGGTCACGTCAGATTTCAGGCCCCGTTCGCAGCCAGAGGTTTCCCCCAGGCCACTATCAAGTGTCTGAGAACAATGCACCGATCATCCATCCCCATCAACGCTGCATGGAAACTGCTCGAGTGTGTGTGTCCTTATGTTCTGCATAGGGCACCAGGTTTTTTTGTAGGGTAGTGTGTCATTTATGTACATACATATTACACACACACACACACACACACACACACATATGAGGAGTGTATCATGGCAGCAGTGGAAAGTATTCCTATCCTGCTACTCACACACACATATCCACACACACACACACACACACACACACAGGGGTCCCTCCCTGTGTTGGCTCTCGGCATTGACAATTTTCCAGGCCATAGGGTGTGGTGGTGGCGGTAGCAGTGGCAGCGGCGGCGGTGGCGATGGCGGCTCTCTCTCTCTAGCCTGGCGTGGCAGCAGCAGAAGCAGCGGCAGCAGGACCCAGGCTCCGAGTCCTAGGGCTGCGAGTGACGTGCGACTCCACCAAGGCCCTTATTAACTCATATAAATGCACTGGCACTGCTATTCCTGTCACTTCACGGGCCGCCTAAGTATATGGTGCGTGGCTCTCTGATACTGGTAATTACTGGGTCCCGGGCCCCAGAGCCCTGGCCCTGTAAAGCTCAGCTGTGACTCAGAGCCCCTCTCTCACACAGGGCAGGCTTTTCCACGAGGGCCCCTTGGAGCATTCTCTCTCTCACAGCACAATATGCTTTCTAGAAACTTCTTTCCTCCGAATGCATTTGCTGACTGAGGCAGCTGTACATGCAATTTCTCAATGGTCTCTAAAGCTTTCATGTTTTATCTTTTATTCATTGTGTATTATTGCTCTCATTATTTATTGTTCTATAGTCAATAAATGTTGAAAGACTCTGTTCTAAAGTTGGCCCATAGACTGTTCTATATATACAGTCTGTGAGTTGGCCCATCAATGACATATTAGCTCTCAGATGGAATCAATATATTCTGTGAAAAGACAGACAAAGTATCTGAATTTGACCTTTTAACATTTGGAATTCAATTTAGAGAGTTGCAGCCCTAATGTAATAATTTATGAAACCACAACCCATAAAGATAGGCAGCTTACAAGCCATAGATCACCCTGTCGTCTTCAATTAGGTTTGAAATCCAACATTTTACAACCTCTCACCCACATCTGCACTACAGTTTGCTATTGCGACATGATGCGATGCAAATACATTTTCACTGGCAACAGATTGTTAGTTAAAATGGTGCAATCGCCTCTGGCATCATTGGACTCAGAGAGCCAGTGGAAATCCACCGTGACCCGCTCCGCATTACGCAGGCAATCCGTCTTCACAGGGACCTGGCACAGGTGCCCGCGGGGCAGTGACGCCAGCATGTGCGGAGCCGAGGGGGTGCAGGTGGCGAGGTGATGAAAAGTGTAACTTGGAAAACATTTGCTGGCATCCCGAGGACGACAAACAAACATTCGGTTTGACATCGGTGGGAGGTTCGCAGGAAATGTGTTCTAGCCAACGCTAGAGTGAGCTGTGTGCTTGTCCGTGCTTTGCCAAGTTTCTGAGATCAGCATGAGAAAAGGCGCTAATGCCGTTATGAAATCGCTTGCTAGCGTCACATTTACACGTTTTCAACTGGAGGCAGAGACAAATGTCCCTTTACCCTTGTTTAGCAAAGGTTTTAATAGGGTATCTTTACAAAAACACACACTCTAAATCACAGTGACCTTGATTGTTAAAGCCTGAGGAACCAATATATCTCACTAATTGTATACTAGCTGCGGGCTAGCATTAGTTGCAGGTTTGTGCGGTAACGTAAATGCCCAGAGCTGATTGCAGCTGCAGAGGTTGCTGAGGTCATCAGGAAGGGTCGTCACCACGACGCCCATGGGTTCCTCAGTCTTTCCCAGTCTCCAACTGATCTGATGGCGGAACAGACGAAACCACTCTAACCACATTCTGCTCATCCCTCACACAAGCTCTGGCCTGTCTCCACACTCCCACAGAGACACAGGGTCCTCTCTCCCCCATCTTACTGTCTCTGGATGTGTAGTACACACACAGACACACACACACACACACACACACACACACACACACACACAGACACACACACACAGCAGCCGACCCACTTCCTTCCTCTTCCCAGAGCCACAAGCAAACAGCTGCTTTCAAGCCAAAAGAGATATATTTGACTCTCTCTCTCTCTCTCTCTCTCTCTCTCTGTGTGTGTGAGAGAGAGAGAGAAAGAGAGTGTGTGTATGTGTGTATGTGTGTGTGTGTGTGTGTGTGTGTGTGTGTGTGTGTGTGTGTGTGTGTGTGTGAAACAGCACTGTGGGAGAAAGTGAAAGAATGTGGGAGATAGGAAGAGCAGGGGGTCAGCTACTTTAATGTGTGTCCAATATGTAATTGAAATATCTCAGATTTGCTGCCACGCAGAGAGTAATCACACAGAAGCCAAATAATTTCTCAGTCCCTCTAATGCTTCACTCTGCAACATTGTACAATACTGTAAATCGTTTTTTCTGTACCTGCTAAGTTTGAGAAAAAATACAAAACCTCAAACAAACCTTATGGAAACCTTTTGAATAAGCCTTTATGCAAAAATGTCTTAGTCACTACCAGATTCTGCAACCGGACACCTCCAAACGCACAGCCAAAACCATTGATTCAGTGCATTCAACATGAGTCAGAATGAGTCAAAAGAAAATCCAAAAAAAAAAAAAACTCACTATCCACCGTGACTGATGGACGCAGCTCTCCAATCCTGCCTGACTCCCGACGCAGAGAGGAAGTGTGTGTAAACACATCTGACCGCAGCGGCTCCCACACCCACCCAGAGCTGACAGACAGACCGCGGAACAAACAGGACCCAGTTCTGGAGCCGTATTTGGTAGCGTTGGAAGCCACCACAGCGGCCCCAGTGATGGTGCACATATGTCGGGGGGATGGAGGTGGAGGGGGTTGGGGTGGTGCTGGGTGGTTGGGGGTGTAGTGTAGTGAGGAGACAATAACAGTGTAAATTTAGCATAGGCCTCACCCTGTCCATGGCCATGCTTGTGTTTACTGTGTCACTGGGTTTCTGGCCTACCCTGCAACCGA